>NW_025321393.1:17500-52063 GCF_019176455.1 Solea senegalensis
TGAGTGTGTTTGTGTGTGTGGGAGAGGAGTGTGGTGTGGGAGAGGAGTGTGTGTGAGTGTGTGTGTGTTTGTGTGGTGTGTGTGTGTGTGGAGAGTGAGTGTGTGGTTTGTGTGTGTGGGAGAGTGTGGCAGTGTGTGTGTGTGTGTGTGTGGGAGAGTGAGTGTGTGTGTGTGTGTGTGTGTGTGTGTGTGTGTGGGAGAGTGAGTGTGTGTGTGTGTGTGTGTGTGTGTGTGTGTGTGTGTGTGTGTGAGGTGTGTGTGTGTGTGTGTGTGTGTGTGTGTGTGTGTGTGTGTGTGTGGGAGTGAGTGTGTGTGTGTGTGTGTGTGTGTGTGTGTGTGTGGGAGAGTGAGTGGTTACAAGCTTCAGTTTCCTTGTGTCCGCACTGGGACATTTGTTGACCGTAAACCTCAGTATTTGTCCTCTGTGATGCCTCGTTGACCCTCTGACCTCACCCTCATGAACTCCACGCTGTTGTCCAGCGGCGTTTCTTTGCGGAAAAGCAGCAGGAAGTTCTCCTCCTCTGGCAGCATCATGGCGGCAAGCTGGAAACACACGGTTCACACTTTTACTTTTGTTTTCCTCCGTGAATAAAAAGACAAACGAAGGTTTCTGCTCCATGTCGTGACGGCCTGTAGGGGGCAGGATGTTTTTTACCTTGTGTATCTGCAGACGTCCGTCAGCCGTGCAGTCGTAACTCGGCGCGATCTTTGCTCTCAGGCGTCTGATTTTGTCCTCGCTGATCTCGTCTCTCTGAAAAAAACATTGTTTTGTCACTTTATTAAAATGATGTTAGCTCCTCCCACAAGTTCGATCACAATCTGATGGTTTAGTGAAAGAAAAACACAAACAATCTCCAAACACTCGTGGTGGATTTTTTTTTACGTATGAAACATCACATAACGTATGTTTTTGAGGTGGGCCAGATTAGCTTGCTAGTTAGCAAAGTGAGCTATAACGCTAAAATCAACAACTTGAGCGCACTTTTAACATGCGCTAACTGAGCGTTAGCTTATTGTCCAGCTAGCTTGTTCTGGTTTTGGGTAAAAAAAGCGAGTACACTAACTAGCTAACCAGCCACACAATCCACTCTCTGATTAGCTAGCTTATTCTTGTTTGGACAAACAGTGAAGATGCTATGCTAACTAGCCACAACAATAGTTCATTCCAGTTTTACTCGGAGGTGAAAATCTCCCAGTTTTCCAGTTTTAATTGAGCGACCCTGTCACTGTGATGTTAGCGGAACATTCTTTAGCCTTATTCTTCAGTTAGCTTGTTCTTGTTCGGATAAAAAAAAAAGTGAATATGCTAGCTAGCTAGCTAGCCACTTCACCTAGTCTCTGACTAGCAGTTAGCTTGTTCTCCAGCTTGCTTGTTCTTGGTTGGACAGATGCTATGCTAACTAGCCACAACAATAGTTAATTCCAGTTTTACCTGAGGTAGTTAAACCAATAAAACACACAATAATTTAGAAATAACGAATGAACGGATTAATGTTATTATTTAAATGATTAGCTACCTGAGCAGCTGTAGCTTACAACGGCTCTCCCCTCTTTCTTACTTTTTCTTGTTTTTTCTCCCTTTTTCTGGCATGTTTTATGCTTTTTCCTTAAAATGGTTGAATCCTGCTGCCACCTCGCGCACAATGAGACCACTTTTATTACTTTTGCATTCTGTTTAATGCTGTTTTTACTGTGCACATCTCGGTTTAGTCTTTTTTCTACACTGTGTGTACATTTTTAGATATTGTGCGTTCTTATCTTATTTTTATCTCTACTTTATTACTTACTCTATATTAGAGTGTCATTTTTTACTATATTGTATTTTATTTTATTCTGTTCTCACTCTTATTCTATAAAGTCATTCATTCATCATTCATGATAATAATAAAGTTTGACCGACTTTATCAAATCTGATCTGGGTTCATTCTCAGGTGGTAGCGCCCCCTGCGGTTCTCTTTTAATCAGCTCTGTACTGCCACCACGTGGCTGCACTCAGTTTTAATGAAACAGATTTAAAAGAAGCTTCTCGGTTAACCTTCGTCCCAGTTTTTTCCAACACACTGCGAAAGAAGGCGTCCAAGTGTTTGTCCTCGATGAAGCCGCGATCTAAACAAACAAACACAGCATTATGATAATAATAATAATAATAATAATGATCACGTCACCTTTAGAAAACTAAAGTCATTTCTGTTTTACCTTATTTTTTCTCTTCTTCAAACCATCATATACACATCATTGTCCATCTTGCTATCATTATATTATCATAGTAATTATTATTGATGTGACATGATTATCATGATAATCTTATTTTTGAAAAACAAAAGAGTAATAAAAACAATATTCACTTGACTATTATATGATGATGATGATGGTATGATTTGGTATTTTTCGCTGTTTTCTTCAGTTTATAACAGATGTAAATATTTCTATTGTATAATTATTGTCTTTTAAATCATAGTTTTAAAGTTATATATAAAATATGTTAATGAAACCTTGTGACTGACACAGTTACAAAATTCAGGATCAAAATAAATTTCTGATTCTGATATCACACAAAAACAAAAAATACAGATTTAAATGAATAAATTGAAGAAGAGAATTGTTTCTCACCGTCTGCGTCGAAATGTTGCCAAATGAGTAAAAAAGCTGCAGCGTCCAGTTTGTCCACGGAGCTGTCCATGGTTCTGAAGACACCAGACCAGAGGACGAGGATGGACGAGAGACACAAAAGAAATGTGTCTTTAAAGGTGGACGGAGAGAAAATGAAGCCAGAGAAAAAGAGAGAGAGGCCAATCAGAAGAATACACTGTAAAAACAGCTCTGTAAGAAATAAACCAAATTTTCTTAAATTGCTTTAAGAAAATATTTATCTTACTTTTAGTGACTGTTTTACAGTGTAATTAAGATTATGTACAAACTATTAAAATTAGATAATTTTTCGTTTTAGGCAAAAAGAAAAATTAACAATTTCCCAGAAATAAGAATCTGTTCTTAAGAGTGTATTTATTGATATATACATAAACACACAGATATTTGCAGGTGTGTAGTTCCGCCCACATATAAACAATAACAAACATTTGTTTTCTCTAAAAAGAATTTTCACAAGTATTTTCCCAATAAAATGAAAAAAAAATCCATCACCAACAATAAACATAATAAAATATATATAAACCCAATTTAACTGTGATTTAACCCATTTAAAGCTAATGTTTGTGCTGTATACACACACACACACACACAGGAAGTGCAGCAGTTTGGCTCCTCCCACTCATTTTTTCCCCACCACATTGACCTCATGTTGGCCGAAGAATATTCTGTCTGGGAACATAGCATTAGCCGATGCTAACGCGATCGTTATAATTATTGGATTCATCGGCCGATGTTCACTCACTTGAGTACGTTGATGCACTTTTGTTCTCCATGATTTTTTATAATAAGGCGTCATTTACATAAACGACATTTAATCGTGTTTTCACGCGCCCTGTCACCTGGTGACATTCCCCCACACTGCACACAGGAAGTGATTTGTTTGTTTTTTTGTTTTGTTTTTTTCAGGTTTGCGACAGACGAAGTTTGACTGAAAAAGTTTGGCTCCGCCCACCCCTGCTCTGCTGCTGCATACACACAAACGTCTTGTTTTCAGGTACGTACTGCAGCTTTAAGTCACTTAAAACAGGTTTCACGTCATTTCTCAGCAGCTACGACGGACGTGATCACTCGCCATGTGTGCTCAACTGCGACCACTAGTGGTGATGAAGTGAACCGCATGCTGCTGTTTTTCACCAATTAATTACATAAAAATACAAAAAACTCCAAACGTCGCCGCTTTGGACACGACGAGTAACAGCTGGTTACCACGGTAACGCCCATCTGTGGTCACGGTCACTCTAAATCGCAGCTTTGTCTCTCAGTGTCTCTGATGCGATGTAAGGACTGGGGACATCTCATGAGGGGACGTCGTCTCCACACTCGTCCTCTGATTTGTCAGCGGCTGGAGTTTGAATCTCGTCCTCGGCCGAACTCAGGTCAGAGTCGGTGAACGACGGCGGCGTCGCTACAGAGAGAAGTTCATCATCAGTTTATCATGTGTTCATCATGTGTTCATCGTGTGTTCATCATGTGTTCATCATCAGTTTATCTTGTGTTCATCATGTGTTTATCATGTGCTCATCATCAGTTTATCATGTGTTTATCATGTGTTCATCATCAGTTTATCATGTGTTCATCATGTGTTCATCATCAGTTTATCATGTGTTCATCATGTGTTGATTGATCAGGGTGAAGTGGCTCAGTCTCCACCCCTGGCTGATTGTACTCAATTCCATTGTAAGTCGCTTTGGATAAAAGCGTCTGCTAAATGACATGTAATGTGTTCATCATATGCTCATCATGTGTTCATCGTGTGTACAGTCACCGTAAGCAGGAAGAGACTTGGCTCGCTCTCTGTCGCCCTCTCTGGCAGCAGGAGGAGTGGCTGAACTCCTCAGAGACGACCACTGTCTGCTGACGCCACCATACTCTTTCTCAGTGGCGGGCAATTGAAACGTATCCCCGACGTCTTCGGCAGGACATTCCTCTGAAGACACAAACGTTAAATTGTCAGCGCCCCCTGCTGCTGAGAACCAGCCTTTAAAGACATCGATGATGTCTTTAAAGGAGACATATTATACCCTATTTCCCCCATTAAAATAGTTCCCTGGTGTCCTAATGAACATGTCAGTGACATGCTTTGGTCAAAATACCATAAGGATGAAGAATCATAGTAGTTCAATAACCCTGCTAAACCCGCCCCTTTCAGAACGCTCGGTTTTGTGCATGGTCCCTTTATATGCAAATGAGACACAGGCAAACACACACCCACTTCTTCCAGGGGGTTTCTGATTTGTCCTCTTTACAGCGCTCACTCGCTCAGCTCCTGTTCCCTCCCCTCATTCCTCTCCCCCTCCCTCCACTAGTTCTCTGACAATATCAACATGGCAGCGTGCGTCACAGGAAGAGACGTCCTACATAAGGATGGAGCCGAACACTGTCCAACTGTAAATCAGTTAAAAACACTTAGGGACAGCACCACTGATCCACCGCTGACCTTTGTATGTGACTGTATCAGACTGAGTCTGTGCTCCGGTCATGGAGGACGTACTGAACAAATATGTTTAATTAGGACGTGTCAGAATGGTCAGTTATGACCTCTATGTGACCTTTTCTTAACAATGTGTGTGTTTGTACGTCGCTGACTAAATACTGATGTGAAGTGGTGCGAACACACGAACACACGTTTGCTGACTTTATCCGACACATTAGCTTCATATATAAAATCCTCTGTGCTCCACTGTGCTCCACTGTGCAGCCACCAACAGCACACTTGTCCCTCCGCGTTGACATAATAGCGCTCTTCCTCCCTCGCCTGCACTCTCGCAGGGACAAGGTGGAGCTAAGGTGGAGCTAAGGTGGAGCTAAGGTGGAGCGGTAACATTCACGGTGTTTATGGCCTATACTTACACTAAGGGGGACCACGAAAACATGACTGAGTATTCTTTTTCCACACTTTGGCGACTGGTAGGGCCTCCAGAGTCCCAAATATAAGTATTGAAATGGTTAAAAAGTTGATTTTGCATAATATGTCCCCTTTAAGAACATGTTCACGTCTTTATCTCACTGTGAGACACACTTTTCCAACAGGAAACTGAAGTTTGTAAACCACTCACTCTCCCACACCAAAGTCCAGAGAGAAATAAAGTGTATTACACACATGTAACATTCCCACGCTGCACACAGGAAGTGATTTGTCTTATGTGAAGACAGACAAAACATTGTGGAAGTAAAGTGAGATAACAACAGCAGTTACATACTGCACCTTTAACATGTCTGATTTGGATTTTGTGATTTCTGTAACATTTAGATAAATATACAGAGACATTATGGATGTTGTTTGTCTCACTGTGTCCTCTCGTCTTCTTTGTCTCTTTGATTACACAGAAGAAAACGTCACGTTAATTACACTGAAACCCCCGCACACGTGTGAGCGACTCAACGTCTCATTAAACACACTTGTGTTTTATTTCAGACGTTAAAACGCCACAAACTGTCTCTGCTCTCATGCAGCTGTTCAGCCTTCAATCACTTATTAAATCAACTTTCCGTCATTTTCAGTTTCTTAAATGTGAATATTTTCTACTTTCTGTCATTTTCAGCTTCTTAAATGTGAATATTTTCTACTTTCTGTCATTTTTCAGCTTCTTAAATGTGAATATTTTCTACTTCTGTCATTTTTCAGCTTCTAAATGTGAATATGTGAATATTTTCTACTTTCTGTCATTTTTCAGCCTCTTAAATGTGAATATTTTCTACTTTCTGTCATTTTCAGCTTCTTAAATGTGAATATTTTCTACTTTCTGTCATTTTTCAGCCTCTTAAACGTGAATATTTTCTACTTTCTGTCATTTTCAGCTTCTTAAATGTGAATGTTTTACTTTCTGTCATTTTTCAGCTTCTTAAATGTGAATATTTTCTACTTTTCTCTCATTTTCAGCCTCTTAAATGTGAATATTTTCTACTTTCTGTCATTTTTCAGCTTTAAATGTGAATATTTTCTACTTTCTGTCATTTTCAGTTTCTAAATGTGAATAATGTCTACTTTCTGTCATTTTTCAGCTCTTAAAGTGAATATTTTCTACTCTTCTGTCATTTTTCAGCTTCTTAAATGTGAATATTTTCTACTTTCTGTCATTTTTCAGCTTCTTAAATGTGAATATTTTCTACTTTCTGTCATTTTTCAGCTTCTTAAATGTGAATATTTTCTACTTTCTGTCATTTTTCAGCTTCTTAAATGTAAATATTTTCTACTTTGTCATTTTTCAGTTTCTTAAATGTGAATATTTTTTAGTTTCTGTCATTTTAAGCTTCTTAAAGGTGAATATTTTCTACCTTCTCACATTTTTCAGCTTCTTAAATGTGAATATTTTCTACTTTCTGTCATTTTTCAGCCTCATAAATGTGAATCTTTTCTACTTTCTGTCATTTTTCAGCTTCTTAAATGTGAATCTTTTCTACTTTCTGTCTTTTTATATGAAATAAGTAGTTATTTAAAATGTAAATAGTATATAATCTGTATTTTATGAAGGTTACACTGACCGTCCACCAGAGACACAGGGACACTGTTGCTGCTGTTGTCCTCTTGCTCCTGCTCTGATGGCGCCCTCTTCAGGCGAGGGGCGGGAAGTGGAACTTTTGCAGCAGTGCTGACGACAGGAGCCTCAGCATCTTCTGTAAAAAACAAACCAAAAATGTGTACAAATTAATAAAAAAATGAAATAAAATTTTGAAAAATAATGAAAAAACAGTGAATAATGAATATTTTTTTAAATCCTGTCATTATGCACCAAGACTGTAGGAGGAGCTTGGTCTCGGAATAGTGGGGTCAGAGGTCAGAGGGATTTTGGTGGCCGGACACAGAGGCTGTCTCGGGACGACAGCCGGTGGTTTGGACCTAGGTGTCGGCTCCGGTCTGGACCCGTCCTCGTCTGCGGGGACACATTAGAAGACATGAGGACACATAAGAAGACATGAGGACACATGGGGAGACATGACGATACATGAGGACACATTAGAAGACATGAGGACACATGACGAGACATAAGGACACATTAGAAGACATGAGGACACATTAGAAGACATAAGGACACATGAGGAGACATGAGGAAAAGATTCTGTCATTTTTTAACTAAAAGATTTGAGACACTGTTTTGTCCCGCCTCTTGTTCACAGTTACGGACACTCACCTTTGTCCTCGTCCACTTTGTCCTGTGAAGACGATGTCTCAGACTGAAAACAGAGATTTAACGTGAACATGTTGCTAAGCAACGCAAGAAGGCACTGAATATGTTCACTAATGATGGATTCAAGCCGTTTATCGCATTTTATTTTGACTGTATTCAGCTTAGCGTTAGCCGCACTAGCTGTGTGAATGTGTTAAATAGCATCACAGCTGTTGACGCACAGACTCCGCCCACCTTCTTAACGGCCATCTTCTCTTGTCTGGCCTTCATCTCAGCCAGCAGATCCATTCCCATCACAGGGATTCCAATATGCCGAGGTATGTGAGGATGTTCCTTGTTCTCCACTTTCTCCTTCTCCGGGTTTTCCTTTTCCACGTCCTCCTCCTTCTCCTCGGTGGCGGTGGCGGCTGGACACACCTCCGTCTCTGCGTCAGTGTGGTTGGAGGACTCTGCCTTGTGGAGCTCCTGAAAAGGCTCCGGCATGGTCGTTGTGGTTTTCACGGGCAGTGTGGGCGGCGCTTCCTCAGTCACAGGGCTAACGGACGCAGTGTTGGACGGGGACGCGGTGGGTGGAGTGATGGAGGCGGCGCCGTGACTCTTCTCAGAGCGAGACGTCCGGGATTTGATGAGGTTGAAGAAGCCGCTCTTTCTGGACTCACGTTTCTTATCCGATGGTTCCTGGGTGTTTGTGGATGGACCTTTGATGGAGGGAAGTCTGAAGAAAGCAGATGTTATGTCTCTATGCTGATGACACACTGAAGTTTAGTTCTAATCAACCAGATTTGGAGAATGACAAACACAACTCGACTCTCACCTGAAGCTGAGTTTGATGACTTTCTTGGTGAAAAAGTCTTCCAGGCCCTCGTCCAGCTTTCCTATGGCGGTGTTCTGCTGCTCCGCCTCGTGTGGTGACACAGCCACGGATGCGTTCCGCTGGAAAACATGACCACAAATTTATGAGAGATGAGACATCGACATCATTCACAATCCTCAAAGATAATAAGTGTATGTCGCTCACAGGTGGTCGGCTGGGTTTTGTTCTTTTCTTCGGTTTTGGCCTCAGTTTGGTGCGATGCTCCAGCGTCTTGTGCTCTACGGACGGCAGCTCGCCAACAAGAACCGACTTAGTGTCCGGTGAGGCAGGAGTTGGTGGAGGCGGGAGGTCGCCGTAGTAGGCTGACATGGGTGAGAGGGGGGGAGGAGGAGGAGGCGGATCCTCGAAGTGGATTGGAACTTCCTCCAGAGCTTTGTCCAGGTCGAACTCCATCTCTGTGATGAAGAAAGAAAAGTTGGGTCCAACAAGAGTCCAAGAAAGACCAACGCAAAGGTTCTGAAAACATGGCATTTTTACATGTTGTTTTCTGGAATATAAACCAAATCTAATCTGAAGAAAGTCAAAGATCAGACCAAAGATGTGTCCTTTATCGTTGACTTAGTACGGTTGATCTGTGTCACTCACCAAACGCCACAGAGACGGGGCGGAGCATCCTCACCAGAATACTCTTCCTCTTGGATTTAGGAGTCATCTAAACAGCACAAGTAAATGTTTTCAGTATTTTAAGCTACCACACTGTAGAGCTCGTAGCTCCTAATCCTGTCCTCCGGTCCTCCTGTCCTACCATACAGGTGTCTATGTCCTCCAGGTCATGTTTCTGCTCCTGGTTGTGGCCCGGTTTCCGCTCCAGGTCATGGTTCTCCCGCTGTAGAACCGTCTCATCCAGGACCTCCGTCTCCATTGGAAGCTCACGGTGCACCAGAGGCTGATCCTTCCTGATCAGGTGGTCAGCCTTGGAAGACAGAAAGAGGACAGATGAGTGGACAGGAGGACAAACAAAAATACAGACTGATGGAAAAGAGAGGACAAACTGACCAGAGTGTGCTGCGACCTGGACAGAGACTCCAGGATCTCGTCTACGATGCGATCCGACAGACAAGACGCCATGCTGAGCTTCACTTCACTGTGGTGCAAAGACACAACAACAAGAACACACAAATAAACAAAGCTAAAAATGTCTTTAAGACTCATCTTCAAGTTACAAAGGTTTTGTCAACACCATCTCTACTGAGTCTGTGCAGTGAGAATCAGTCTGTTACGGCAGCACATGACGACATCTGGCCATCAGCTGCAGTTAAATAGCAGAATAATTCTCGTGGGAACAAAAGAACCAGGGCCATCATGCTGAAGATCAGGTCGTCCAAACCTGATTTTTGGTCCTGCCAAAGAATCAAGAATATTTGTCCCTCTAGAACCAGCAGAGCTGATTTTGTCATGGGAAACAAATAGACCTCAGACATCCAGGAGAAGATCAGGAACGATCTGCTGCTGCTGCTCATCAATGGTTCATCCAGGTAAACCAAGTCAGGGTAAGTCCAGGTTAGTCCAAGTATGTCCGATTACATCCAAATACATCCTGGAGTAAGTCAAGGTAATTCTGGGGTACATCCAAGTAAGTCTGTGCACATTATGTCAGGGTAAATCCAGGTCATTTGGGGTTAACCAGGTACAGGTACATCTACGTATGTCAGGTTTCTTTAGACTTATGTCCAAGTACATCCAGGTAAATCTGGGTATGTCTGGCTGCCTCATGTCAGGGTAAATCCAGGTACAGCCGGATAAATAGTTAAAGTTAGTAATGATCTTCTCTTGGCGTCAGATAATGGTCTAGTTTCTTTACTTGTCCTGTTAGATCTTAGTGCTGCATTTGACACCATTGTTCATGATATTCTACTGCAGAGATTGGAGCAGACTCTTGGTATCACAGGTGCTGCCCTCTGCTGGTTTAAATCATACTTATCTGATAGATTCCAGTTTGTTCACGTTAATGATAAAGCCTCACTACAAACAGAAGTTAATTGTGGAGTTCCACAAGGCTCAGTGCTTGGGCCTATACTTTTTACCTTATATATGCTTCCTCTAGGGAACATTATTAGAAAGCATAACATACATTTTCATTGTTATGCAGATGACACACAGCTATATTTATTGATGAGGCCGGATTAAATAAATCAGGTTGTTCAACTCCAGGAATGTCTCAGAGACATTAAGTCCTGGATGACCTGTAACTTTCTACTTTTAAACTTTTATACTTGGCCCTAAACACCTCAGAGAAAAACTTTCTGATCACATTGTCACTTTAGATGACATCACCCTGGCTTCCAGTTCCACTGTGAGGAACCTTGGAGTTACTTTTGACCAGGAAATGTCTTTTGATTCACACATAAAACTCATTTCCAGAACAGCCTTCTTCCACCTGCGGAACATTATGAAAATTAGAAACATTCTGTCTTTACAGGATGCTGAAAAACCAGTTCATGCTTTTGTTACATCTAGATTAGATTACTGTAACTCCTTATTAGCAGGATGTTCTAACAAGTCTGTTAGAATCCTTCAGTTAATTCAAAATGCTGCAGCACGAGTTCTGACAGGAACTAGAAAGAGAGACCATATAACTCCAGTGTTAGCTTCTCTACACTGGCTCCCCATACAGTTTAGAATTCAATTTAAAATCCTCCTCCTCACGTACAAAGCACTTAATGGTCAGGCCCCTTCATACCTGAAAGACCTAGTCTTACCCTATCATCCTAATAGACCACTTAGGTCACAAAATACAGGTTTACTTGTGGTTCCCAGAGTCTGTAAGAGTAGAATGGGAGGCAGAGCCTTTAGCTACCAGGCTCCTCCTCTCCTGTGGAACCAGCTTCCAATGATAGTTCGGGAGGCGGACACTCTCTCTGTATTTAAAGTTAAACTGAAAACTTTCCTTTTTGATAAAGCTTATAGTTAGAGCTGGTTCAGGGAAACCTAAACCATCTCTTAGTTATGCTGCTATAGAACTAAACTGCTGGGGGATTTTCCTGTGGTACACACACATTCACTCTCTCACACTCAGCATTTGATTATGACTTTTTATATGTCATTAACCTTGTCTCTTTCTCTCCCTAGTTTGTGTCTTTCCTTCCTTCCCTCTCTCTCTCTCTGTATTCTCATCATGCAGGTTGAAGGATCAAGATCCAGTTTTCGAGGCTACGCTCATCGTCACCATTATTATTATTTTGTAATTAAAAAGTCGATATCAGTAACTGTATAAACTTGTAACCTGATACAGTTGTTGTGTATCTGCTGCTGGTCTCCCTCTCTCTCTTCTGTCTCTCCCTCATCTCCCTCTTGTCCTTTCTCTCCCCCCATTTTCTGTCCCCCACCTCTCCACTGTCCCCCATTTTTCCTTTCACCCCAACCGGTCGAGGCAGATGACCGCACATCTCTGAGCCTGGTTCTGTCAGAGATTTCTTCCTGTTAAGAGGGAGTTTTTTCTCTCCACTGATGCCTAGTGCTTGCTCATTGTGTGAACTGTTGGGGTTCTCTGCTCTCTTTGATGTTGTCTATGTACAGTGCCTTGAGATAATGTATGTTATGATTTGGCGCTATACAAATAAAATTGAATTGAATTGAATTGAATAAATCAAGAGTGCAGGGGTACATCCAAGTTAAACAGGTCAGGGTATGTCCAAGTAAATCCAGGTCAAAGTCAAGTACCTAGACATCCAGGTTAACTAGGTCAAGGGACATCCAGGTTAACTAGGTCAGGGGAAATCCAGGTTAACTAGGTCGGAGGACATCCAGGTTAACTCACAAGTCTTTTGGAATCCAAGATGGCAGCATGTTAGTCTCTGTTTGTCTGGCTGCTACCTGCTGGAGGCCCTGAGTGAGCTAATGCTACCTACCTGCTAGAGGCCCTGAGTGAGCTAATGCTAGCTACCTGCTGGGGGCCCTGAGTGAGCTAACGCTAGCTACCTGCTAGAGGCCCTGAGTGAGCTGCTACCTGCTGGAGGAGTGAGCTAGCTACCTGCTAGAGGCCCTGAGTGAGCTGCTACCTGCTGGAGGCCCTTAGTGAGCTAATGCTTGCGACCTGCTGGATGCCCTGAGTGAGCTGAGGCTAACTACCTGCAGTCCTGAGGGCTAATATTCGGAGCTCAAGTTGCATACAGTGAAAATGAAGCAAATCTTTACCTTTCTTTGCCTGATGACTTTCATTGACTATGTGGATATTGGGCCTTGCTCAGCATGTGAGGCAGACTATGTACTGATTCCTCCTCTAGATTGTACACACAGGGATACACTCTCTGTCCCACTCAAATTGAAATGTATTATGCCTGTGCACTTATCCCTATGTTCATATAATGCAGTGAATTTCCTCCGTCTGGTTCCAAATATTTTAAATAATTACAGACCACTCTCAAACCTCTCAGTGTTATCAAGTGCTGGAATCCCTGGTTCGTGAGCAGGTTAAAGTTTATGTCCATACTCATCAAATATTATCTGTATATCAATCAGGGCTCCGAATTTGATACTGTGGACCATCACATTTACAGCAACTTATTAATATTGTTTTCTCTGATCATACTGTTTGTCAACTACCTCACTGACATATCTCAGGCTATGCAGTTTGATGGATTTACTTCTGGGATGCTTACAGTGCGTAAGGGAGTTCCCCAGGGTTGAGTTCTGGGACCGCTTTTATTTACTTATATGTATATTAATAACCTTGGACAAAATGTCCCAAATGCGGCTTCCGGGCTGACGCATGGAGTAGTCGGACGCACGTGAGATCGCTCTCCCAGACAATTTAAACCCAAGTTTACTTTTAATTCAGTTTTGGTTGAAAAGAAAGATAGATGGATTGGGGAAGATCACTTAGAAGCCAAAAAGTCGACGATAAAGAGCCTGCAAAGCAGAAAAACTCAGGCAATTAATGACCTCAAAACTGACCTACGAGGCGACAAGAATTCAGTCATCTCAGACAAGAAATAAATGATAAACTGTGTGATCTACCCTCGACCCACCAACTGGGTCTTGGTGAGGAGTTTTCTCCTCCTAGTTTGGAGGTCTGTTTTTTACAGTGTTCAGTTGAAATTGTTCCGTCTTTGTTATTGTTTGTGTTATCAGGGGTTTACACTACTAAAAAGTAATTCACATTTTTCTATGTTTAAGTGATGTCACAGAATTTGAAAATTGCTTCTCTGAATGTTAATGGCTTGAGTAACCTGGCTAAGAGGAGTAGGGTGCTAGCAAAAATTAGCTAAGATAAGTCCCAAGTGGTATTTTTACAAGAGACACACATGTCAAAACCGGAACATAAAAAGCTAAGAAAGTTTGGGTACACCAACACATATTATAGTTCATGTAAAAATAGTAGGAGGAGAGGGGTTGTAATAATGATATCTACTCTTTAACACTTTGAGCTGCTTGGAGAAAAAAGAGATGATGAAGGTAGATATATAATAATCAAGGGCAGGATTGAAAGTGTTTTGGTCACATTTGTGAACGTCTATGCTCCTGGGACAGATCCTTTTTTGAGAAACTATTCAACTTGATTATTTCGGAGAGTGAGGGAATCCTTGTCTGTTCAGGAGATTGGAACACAATTTTGAACCATCGACTAGACACGACAAGCACAAGCAGACTTGGATCCTCAAAATCAAAAGATCTAAAAATCCTGATGAGAGAGGTAGGCTTGTTTGATGTCTGGAGAAGTATACATACAAGCGATAGGGAATTCACCCACTATTCAGCCACACACTCTAGGCTAGACTTTTTCTTGATGAATAGCATTGATAGACACAGGGTACAAGAGTGCACAATTGGAACGGCAGATATATCACAGCATGGTTTACCTTAGCATACATTTAAACAGCAAGCCAAGGAATACACTATGGAGACTGAATATAGGAATTTTGAATAATAAATCCACAGTGAAAGAAACTGAAAAAGAAATTGGTGAATGTATAAATGATAATGGATGACCAAGTCGACCCAACTATTCTTTGGGACACAATCAAAGCAGTTATGAGAGGGAAGCTAATATCACGGACAGCTCACCTAAGGAAAATCTGGAGATCAAAATATGATCAAAAACCTAGAGAGACAACAACCCAAAAATGTCAATAAAGATATAATAGGGAACCAGATTAAAGAAAAAAGGAAACAAATTGAGAACTTAATTAACAATGAAATAGAAAATAAACTGAGATCCGTAAAGCAAACTTTCTATGAATCAGGCCCAAGGGCCGCACGAATATTGGCATGGCACCTTAGGATGCAACAAATAACTAATTCAATTGATAAGATTAGGGGCCCCTCAACAAATACATTGAAATATGACCCAGATGAAATCCATAGAATCTTTAAAAACTACTATGAGACCTTGTATTCACAGCCTGAGAAGGTTGACGAGGAGAAAATTAAGCAATTCCTGATCTTACTGGACCTCCCCTCGATAGGCTTAGAGCAAAATGGATATTTGACTGCCCCTATAACAAAAGACGAATTGCATAAAGCCATAGGTAGACTGGCGACTAATAAGAGCCCTGGAAGTGACAGCTATCCAAATGAATGGTACAAAAAAGTCCTTTCCCCGATACTATTAGATTCATTTAATTGGACGCTTGAGAAGGCGATAGCCCCTCCTTCCTGGAGGGACGCTGTGATATCTGTCATTCCGAAAGAGGGGAAAAATAAAGAATACTGTGAGTCATATCGCCCAATATCTGTTCTAAACGTTGATTATAAACTGTTCACATCCATTATCACTGAAAGACTAGAACGTTTTTGCCTGACCTGATACACGAGGACCAGACAGGTTTTGTAAAGGGACGGCAAACACAGGACAACATCAGGCACATACTTCATATTATAGAACATGTCAATAAACACCTTACAAGCGCTGCACTGACCAGCTTAGATTCTGAAAAAGCATTTGATAGGGTCAGCTGAGCTTTTTTGTATAAAGTACTGGAAAGGATGGGATTCAATAATAAATTCATAAATTCCATAAAGGCATTGTATACTAACCCATCAGTCAGAGTTAAAATTAACGGGCACCTGACAGGCACTTAAACTGTACAGAGGGACACAACAAGGTTGTTGTGCTAGTCCTGCCCTCTTCGCAGGAATCACAATAGCAGGAGATGAACACAAAATAGGATTATTTGCTGACGATATAATTACCTTTCTTCAAGACCCAAACACAACGTTTAACACATTATTAAAGATAATGGAAGAAGGTGGATTGATGTCGGGTTACAAATTGAATATGTAAAAAACTCAGATTTTATTCTTTAGTTACAAGCCAAATAAAGAAATCAGGGAGAGATATAATTTAAATTGGAATTCTAAGTCAATAAAATACCTAGGAGTGATAATAACTCAGGAATATGACAGAATTTACGAGACAAATTACAGCCTAATTGACGCTAAAATTCAAAAAGATGTAGCAAAGTGGTTATTGTTAGTGATGGATTTCAGCTCAAGAATTGAGGTGATCAAGATGAATCTTTTACCCAGGTTGTTGTACCTTTTTTTTTATCTCTCCCAGTTAAAGTACCAGATTCACAATTCTCAGCATGGGACAAGCTAATATCCAGGTTCATCTGGGCGGGTGCCAAGCCTAGGATACCATTCAAGACCCCTCAACTCGACAAAGAAAATGGAGGATTGGCATTGCCAAGTCTCAGAGATTATTACTATTCTGCAAAGTTAAGATATGTTATCTATTGGTGCTCTTCGTGTTATCAAGCCAGATGGAAGGACATTGAGATGAACCTGGGTCGGGCCCCCCCACAGTCAGTGTTAGGTGAAAAAGATCATATGGATCTTAAGGTTGAAAACTCAATTATGAGAGGAACGTTCGGAATATGACATGATGTTGTTAAAAAATACAAGTTAACAGGTGAATGTAAACTCACACCTCCAGGTTCAGACCAGGTGTAATAGACAAAACCTTTAAAAAGTGGAGAGACAAAGGAATAACAGCTATATGTACACTCATAGATAAGCAACATTTTAAATCGTGAGGTCAACTTAAAAATGAGTTTGGATTGGACAACAGAGATTTTTACAGATTTCTTAAATTAAGACACTTTTATGAGACAGAAATTAAGAAAGACTTCTCATTGGAAGGGAACGATGTGATTAAGGTGTTGACAGGTGCGTATAAGCAAACTCCATCAAAAATAGTCTCTAAACTGTATAGAGGTTTAATGAAGCAACAAGGAAGGAATACAATGTATGTAAAAGGGAAATGGGAAAAAGAATTTTCCATTGAGTTGTCTGAGAGTAATTGGCAGTCCATTTACAAGACCCAACACACATCCACAAGTTCTAAGAAATGGAGGGCGTTTGGTTGGAAAAACACGTTTTTTTATTATGCCACAAATTAAACATAAACAATTGGGTCGACAACAATTCTGTTGGAGACCATGTGGGCAATTGAATGCCAATCACTCTCATATATTCTGGTCCTGTATGAAAATACGAACATTTTGGGACAGGGTTCTGAGGATCATGGAGGAAATTTTTGGATATAATATTCCTGATGACCCCAGATATATGTACCTGGGACTGATACCAGATGGGGTAATAGCTAAAGACGATGTGTATCTGTACAAGAACCTATCCCTTGCGGAAAGCCATTCCAAGAAGTTGGCTGAAAACTGAACCACCTGGACTGAGCCACTGTCTAGACATTGTAGAAGAAATTCGATCAATGGAACAAATGACCTATAGCCTACGGATTAAAACAGAGTTATGTACAAAATGGCACCTTTATGCAAGATAGTAGTGTCTTCCCCCTGTATTTGTGTTTTGTTCTTGTTTTGTTGAATGAAAAATAAAGTTTAAAAAAAAAAAAAAGAATGTCCCAAATGCAGCTTTCCATTACTATGCAGATGACAGTGTTATTTATTGTTGTGCATCTTCGCTCAATAAGGCTTTTGCGTACAAAGTGCTTTTGATCAAGTGCAGGCTCAGCTTTGTCAGCTGAAGCTTGTTCACAATGCTGATAAAACCAAACTTATGGTATTCTCAAACTCCAAAAAGATTGTCAGAATATTTTAACTTCCCAAGGTAATGCAATTGAGGTTGTGTCTATTTACAAATACCTGGGATTTATGATTGATGACCACATCTCTTTTAAAACTCACATACAAAACCTGGTAAAAAACTGAAACTAAAGTTAGGTTTTTACGATCATGTTTTTCTCTTGAGGCTACGACGACTAGTCGAAGCTACCTTTTTGCCGGTTTTTGATTATGGTGATCTGTTGTACATTAATGCATCAGCTCACTGTCTACATATGTTGGACACTGTATATCATGGAGCCTTGAGGTTCATTACAAACAGCAGAGCCTTAACTCATCACTGTACGCTGTACTCAAGAGTAAACTGGCCTTCTCTTTTTATGCGATGACTTAGTCATTGGTATGTTTTTATCTATAAGGCGATTTTATGTAAACTCCCTTGTTATTTGTCATTGTATATGTCCCGAAAATGTGTCCCCCATGCGGTAAGGTCTCAGGACATGGTGCTTATATGCAGCCTGTGGCCTGTACCCAACCCCCAATGCTCCCCGGGCGTTACTCAGTGTGGCAGCCCACTGCTCCTAATTCTAGCATGGGTCAAATGCAGAGGACTATTTTCCCTAAGGGGATTAATAAAACAAAAATTCAAAATTATGACTGTTCCTCAAGCTTGTACAGAGCTGGGTAAAACAGCTTTTAAGTTTTTTGCGCCGTCTTCATGGAATAAGCTGCAGAAGCAGCTCAAGCTAACGCTGAACAAATTTAAGGCTGTTGTCATAAGTTTGAAGTCGGACTCCATCGGAAATTGTGAAATTGTTTTTAGTCAATAATCTTATTTTTTATTTTATTTTGAATTGAATGAATTGAATGACTTTATTCCTTTGACTTTGATCCTCATTTTGATGTTTTACTACTGCACTTAATATCGAACTTGTATTTTGTATTGTGTTGTATTGTGTAATTGTGTTCTGCTGTCCATCTTGGCCCGGTCTCTCTTGTAAAAGACATTTTAAAATATAAATAAAAAAAAATAAAACAAAATCTAGGTCAGGGGACATCCAGGTTAACAAAGTGGGGACATCCAGGTTAACTAGGTCAGGGACATCCAGATTGAATCCAGGGTTGGGGAAGCCATCCAGGCCAATCCAGGCTGGGAAATCCAGGCTGGAAATAGGTTGGGGACATCCAGGTTAACTAGGTCAGGGGACATCCAGGTTAACTAGGTTGGGGCATCCAGGTTAATCCATAGGGTCAAGGAACATCCAGGTTAACCAGGTCAGGAACACCTAGGTTAATCAGGCTCAGAGACATCCAGGTTAATCCAGGTTGCACATCCAGGCCAGCCAGGCTCAGGGCAATCCAGTTAACTAGGTCAGGGACATCCAGATTAACTACAGGGTTGGGACATCCAGGCTAATCCAGGTCAGGGACATCCAGGTTAACCAGGTTGGGACATCCAGTGTTAACTAGGTCAGGGAACATCCAGGTTAACTAGGGTCAGGGAACACCCAGGTTAACTAGGTCAGAGACATCCAGGTTAACCAGGGTTGGGACACATCCAGGTTAACTAGGTCAGGAAACATCCAGGTTAACTAGGTTGGGGACATCCAGGCTAACTAGGTCAGGGGACATCCAGGTTAACTAGGTCAGGGGACATCCAGGTTAACTAGGTCAGGGGCATCCAGGTTAACTAGGTAAGTCCAGGGCTTTTCTGAGTATGTCCAGATGGCAGGAGGTAGGAAGTCTAGAATAATCTAATTTACCTTCTAGATCACGGGGGACGTCCCAGTAAAGGAAGTGGAAAATGGCTACAATAACAAACACAGGCCACACAGACCTGATCTTGTTGATAATGTCAACGCCGGACTGCTCCAGCAGAGTTGTGGTGACGAAGCTGCGAGGAATGGTCATCCTCCCCGCCCCGGCTTTCATCAGCTCCTGACGAAGGCCGCTCCTCGTCATCACGTGAGGACACAGACCCTCGGCGGCGTCCACCATGGACACCAACATTGTCTGTGGAGGAGGCGGAGGAGTCAATACAAGGTCTGACTACAAGTGAGAGTCATTTCCACAGCTCTGTACCTGCAGCTGTTCGTCCATCACGCTCGCCACTTCACCCGCCATGGACTCCAGTTTGTCCTGGATCGCTCCCACACATGTCCCCCTGCCCCCCCCACTCCTTGGGTGGTACAGGTTAGGGAGGAGCTACAGGGACGAGTGAGGTAAAGAGAAAGAGGGAGAGAGAGAAACTTTGGACCTCAGATTGGACTTTGAAATGATGGTCTCTAAAATGTCTCCTGAGGCTTGTGTCCTCTCACCGTCTTGGAGTTCCTGGCGTCCTTCATGAGGTTCTCGGCCGCCTTCATGTCATCCTGGACTGTGCTGGTCTCAGTGAACCTCAGGGAGTTCAGGTGATCCTGCACCTTCACGCACATCATGTCCATCATCTGCTGTGTGGTGGTGGTGACGATTCCCTGCTGCAGCCTGTACGCCTGCTCCTGCAGGTACTTACGAGTCTCATGGTTCCTCAGCAGATACTGCTCCATCTGAAAGACACAAAGTCCATGTGTGTCAACACACAGACAAGACACTGATGTGTGTGAGTAGAGTCACCTTTAATAAAGCGTCCTCTGTCTTCTCCGGGTTTGCCTTCAGTGCCTGAGCGGCGTCCACGATGGGAACTGGCATGAAGCGAATGGTGTAGTTCCTGATGAACAGAGCATTTTTCTTTTACCACCTTTAAAGGCAGAAGATCTGGTTTGAAACATAAGATGTTTTTTTTAACTCACTTCTCCAGAGCAGCAGCGACATCCTGAAGACCCTGAGGACTGATGTTGTTTCTGTCCCATACTATTGTCCTACAGAGACACAGAGGAGGAAATACATGTGATTCTGATTAAGAACACGATCACGTCTTTATCTCACTGTGAGACAGTTTGTAAAACACTCACTCTCCCACACCAAAGTCCATAGAGAAAAGCACACAGGAGTTGTTGATCCACTGCTGCCTCCATCACTAAGTTCAAATGTCTTATTTTATGAGTTTGGCTTTTGAAATCCAACATTAGGATTCACTACAGTGACAAAAAGTGACCACACGAGGCAGCAGTAGACCAGCAGCTCCTGTGACCCTGCAAGCTAAAATCACTGATTTTCTCTATGGACTTTGGTGTGGGAGAGTGAGCGGTTCACAAACTTCAGTTTCCTGCTTCTCACCTGAGTTTGGTGTTGATCTGTAGAGCTTTGGCGAGCATCTTGGCGCCCATGTCTCCCATGCCGTTTCCACTGATGTCCACTCTGGTCAGAGACGTGTTGCTGCCCACAGCGTTGAGGACGATGGAGAGGTCAGCCTTTAGCTTGGAGTCAGCCAAAGACAGCGACGTCAGTGGCTGCAGAGGAAGAGTGAGATTTTTTGGAAGAATCCTGCTCATAAAAATACAAACACTTGGTTGGAATGAAGGGAAATGAAGTTGGACTAGTTTTTGATGTTTCACTCACTGATTCCTCCTCTTGAATCATGTGAACCAGGTTGTCCAGGACTGAGGCCACGTTTCTGGAGGGACACGTGGACAACGACTATAAAAAAAATCCTTGGAAACGAATCAAAAAACTTTATCAACAGTTTGTGAAAAGAAGACTTTTCACCCACTTGGACTTGATGTTGTTGAAGTTCTTGCCCAGCGACAGGTGTCTGATGGAGCGGTTCTTGGACAGCCAGACCAGCAGAGTGGTCAGATCCATGTCCAGACCTGAGCCACAGATGGGGGAGAAAAAAGACATTTATTCAGAACTGTATCATCGTAAAGGTTTTAATGAAAATCAAACAGTGTCCTCCCCACCGTTGTCAGAAATGTCCAAACTGGAGATGTTGGGAATCTCAGCGATGCAGCCTTCCAGGATCTGAGATCCAGCCGAACGTAGCTTCAGAACAAACAAACAAACAAACTCCATGACGCCACATCTGCTCTGGATACATGGAGTGTAAATTGTGATCTGTGTGTTTTTACCTCGCAGCAGCTGAGATCCAGAGACACTTCACTGAGGTTGGGGTTGCAGCCGAGTCCCAACAACAAGGACCTGCAAAGTAAAGAACGTCTAAAGGAAAATGTGTTGTTGTTTATTTGAACCTGAGCAATAAAAAATGAACGCAGACATTTGAAAAATATTTACCACCTCATGGATTTTTCTGCTTGTCCACAGAACATGTGCTTGTTTTCTTTAAACATAAATGTTTGTGACGCCAACCTGACTTTTGTAAACCAAATCTAAACCACTAAACAAGTTTGTGAGGTCACATTGACCTTGAACTTTAACCTATGAACACCAAATTCAAGTCAGGCCATCTCTGAGTGCATGTGAAGATTTGTACCAAATTGGAAGCAACTATCTCGAGACGTTCTTGAGATATCGTCTTCAGATGAATGGATGAACCCTGAAATCAGGACATCATCAACAAACAGAGGCATGAAAACCTCCAGGATCAGGATCAGGATCTGGATCTGGACTTTAATCTTCTTTTTCTTTCTATAGTTTGGTGGAAAACTATCAGGTCGTATTTTTGTAAATGAGTGAAAAGATGAAATCTTTTCTTACTTGAGCGCCTCCAGAGGAAGTCTGGTCCCCGACAGACTGACGGAGCTCAGGGCCTGAGCGCAGCTGAAGAACTGCTTAAAGGAGGCGGGGATTTCTTTGCACTTCCTGTGTGAGTGTGAGCAGAGACGCGTTCATGTCAACACAGTCTGCGATCAACTGTACGACGCTTTATGTCTGTCGTCTTCACACAAACGTAAGAAACAACGTGAAAACAGAACATGATTAATCGGATTTCAGACATCAGATCCGAGAGTGGGGAAGTCAGGACTCTCACCTGTTAGAGAAGACACACTTTGACATGTTGAGGACGGACAGACGCTTCAAAGATCCTCGAAGCAGAGACGCGCACACCTGCAGTGAACACACACACACACACACAAAATCACTTCCTGTTTATTTTAGAATACATTTTAAGATTCTTTTCTTCTTTTAAGCTCTTAATGATCTGAGACTGATTTATTTATTTACTTTGAAGGAATGACCATCAACAACCCTCAAGTAGGTTAGTTAGTTAGGTAAGTAGGAAGGTAGGTAGGAACGTTGACCTTCATTATTTTGTATGAAAGTGTAAAAGTAATTATTTTAACATCCAAGCTACACTCATGTTTGTGTTTGTTTACCGGCTCCAGTGAACAGTCACTGTTGGACAGGTCCAGTGTCTCCAGACTGTTGGGGACACTCAGGAAGTTGTGCAGGTTCTGAGTAAACAAGACAAAAGCAGCTGTAAACGAGCGGAGGTGAAGTCGCTGTGAGACGGCGCAGTCGTTTACCTGCAGGTCGTCGCCTCGCAGCGAGTTTCCCGACAAGTCCAGGTGAGTGAGGGTGGAGGCGACGGCCGGGTTAGCACACAGAGACTGACACAGGAGGTTCACGCCTGCAGCAGCAGCAGCAACAACAGCAGCAACAACAGCAACAACAACAACAACAATATATTCATCTGGAAAATAAACAATTATGACATGTTTTTCCTGCATCTTCACCTTTAGGGGACATGGACGTCTTGCTCAGGTTCAGGTGTTTCAGACCCATGGGCAGTTTAGAAAGTTGAGCGCTGAGAGCAGCTGCACCTGCACAGAGGAACAGCCAATCAGACCTCAGTCATCATGACGAAGGCGGAGTTTTAGTCGTCTCGTAAAAAAGTTGACTGAAGTTCACTGATGACTAGAAACAGAAAGACCCAACGACACGGCCAGCAGAGGGCGCACAAGTGTCAGAAAACCTGGATTTTATTTATATACAGGAAATGATTATGAGTGATGGTGATGATGATTATAGTATAGTGGATTATTTTGAGTGTGTGTGTGTGTGTGTGTGTGTTGACCTTTGTCCTCCAGTGAGTTGTTGCTCAGATTGAGTGTGTGCAGCGTGGAGGCGGGGTTTTGTGACAGAGCAACGGCCAATTTCTGAGCAAAGTCACTGATGGTGAAATTGTAAAAAAAAAGTCAACAAACAAACAAACAAACAAAGTAAAACCAACAGAAACAAATAAAGTCTGGATTCTTTCTGACCTTTTGAGTCCAGTGTTGTCCAGAACCAGCTCCTCCAGTCGACTAGACCGAGCCAGAACCCTGAGGATCTGCTCACACACATCTGTGGACTGACACACACACGCACGCACACACGCACACACACACACGCGACACACACACACACACACCCGTGGACTGACACCATGTGCAGATATTTTATAATTTTATGAAAGTGGCGTCACTGACCATTTTGTAGGAAAAACACTGATTATCCTGGCTAGAGTAATCTCTGCTTTGATGGTCGTCAGTTATATATATATATATATATATGCTATGCTATGTATATATATATATATATATATATACATATATATATATACATATATATATGTATGTATATCTATATATACACAGTACATTGGTCGTAATGTATAAACTGGGTGTGGTTGTTAGTTACCAGTTTGTAGTCTTTGGTGGACAGTTTGGTGAACCACTGGTTTAACTCCAGGGCTGCGATGATGGCCACTAAATCCCTGCCAGGACAGATAATAGCATAGAAAACAGATAAAACCAGATAAAAAAACAGTTAAAAACATAATAAAACAGTTAAAACAGATAACACCAGATAAAAAAAACAGTTAAAAACATAATAAAAAAGTTAAAACAGATAAAATCAGATAAAAAAACAGTTAAAACATAATAAAACAGTTAAAACAGATAACATAGATAAAACAGTTAAAACATAATAAAACAGTTAAAACAGATAAAACCAGATAAAAACAGTTAAAAACATAATAAAACAGTTAAAACAGATAACACCAGATAAAAAAACAGTTAAAAACATAATAAAACAGTTAAAACAGTTAAAACCAGATGAAAAAACAGTTAAAAACATAATAAAACAGTTAAAACAGATAACAGATAAAAAACAGTTAAAAAAATAATAAAAAAGTTAAAACAGTTAAAACCAGATAAAAAAAACAGGTAAAAACATAATAAAACAGTTAAAACAGATACAACCAGATAAAAAAACAGTTAAAAACATAATAAAACAGTTCAAACAGATAAAATCAGATAAAAAAACAGTTAAAAATATTATAAAACAGGTAAAACAAATAAAACCACAAAATAAAACAGTTAAAACAGATAAAACCAGATAAAAAAAAACAGTTAAAAATATAATATAACAGCTAAAACAGATAAAAAAAACAGTTAAACACATAATATAACAGTTAAAACCAGATAAAAAAACAGTTAAAAACATAATAAAACAGTTAAAACAGATAAAACCAGATAAAAAAACAGTTAAAATATAATAAAACAGTTAAAACAGATAAAACCAGATAAAAAAAACAGTTAAAAACATAATAAAACAGTTAAAACCAGATAAAAACAGTTAAAAACATAATAAAACAGATAAAACCAGAAAAAACAGTTAAAAACATAATAAAAAACAGTTAAAACAGTTAAAACCAGATGAAAAAGCAGTTAAAAACATAATAAAACAGTTAAAAAGATAACACCAGATAAAAAACAGTTAAAACATAATAAAAAGTTAAAAACAGTTAAAACCAGATAAAAAACAGGTAAAAACATAATAAAACAGTTAAAACAGATAACAAGATAAAAACGGTTAAAAACATAATAAAACAGTTAAAACAGATAAAACCAGATAAAAAACAGTTAAAAACATAATAAAACAGTTAAAACAGTTAAAACCAGATGAAAAAACTGTTAAAAACATAATAAAACAGTTAAAACAGATAACACCAGATAAAAAAACAGTTAAAAACATAATAAAAAAGTTAAAACAGTTAAAACCAGATAAAAAAACAGGTAAAAACATAATAAAACAGTTAAAAGATAACACCAGATAAAAAACAGTTAAAAACATAAAAAACAGTTCAAACAGATAAAACCAGAAAAAAACAGTTAAAAATATAATATAACAAAAAAACAGATTAAAAAACAGTTAATATAACAGTTAAACCAGATAAAAAAACAGTTAAAAACATACAGTTAAAACCAATAAAAACAGTTAAAACAGATAAAACCAGATAAAAAACAGTTAAAAACATAATAAAACAGTAAAACCAGATAAAAACATAAAACCAGATAAAAACAGTTAAAAACATAATAAAACAGTTAAAATAGATAAAACCAGATAAAAAACAGTTAAAAACAAAAAAACAGTTAAAACCAGATAAAAAAAACAGTTAGTTAAAACCAGATAAAAATAGTTAAAAACATAAAAACAGTTAAAGATAACCAGATAAAAAACAGTTAAAAACATAATAAAACAGTTAAAACAGATAACACCAGATAAAAACAGTTAAAAACATAATAAAATACAGTTAAAACAGATAAAACCAGATAAAAAACGGTTAAAAAAACATAATAAAACAGTTAAAACAGATAAAACCAGATAAAAAAACAGTTAAAAACATAATAAAAGACAGTTAAAAGATAAAAAATAAAACCATAATAAAAACATTAAAAACAGATAAAACCAGATAAAAACAGTTAAAAACATAATAAAACAGTTAAAACAGATAAAACCAGATAAAAAAACAGTTAAAAACATAATAAAACAGTTAAAACAGTTAAAACCAGATTAAAACAGTTAAAACCAGATAAAAAAACAGTTAAAAACATAATAATAGTAGAAAACAGATAAAACCAGATAAAAAAACAGTTAAAAACATAATAAAACAGTTAAAACAGTTAAAACCAGATTAAAAAAACAGTTAAAAACATAATAAAACAGTTAAAACCAGATAAAAAAACAGTTAAAAACATAATAAAACAGTTAAAACAGATAAAACCAGATAAAAAAACAGTTAAAAACATAATAAAACAGTTAAAACAGATAACACCAGATTAAAAAAATAGTTAAAACAGTAAAAACCAGACACCACTTGTCAGCTGTTTTATATCAAAACAATAAATCATACAGTGTTGTGTTCATACCTGTTCTCCAGGTGAATGAAGTCCTGCAGGTTGAGCTCTCTGGTGTCCTGAGTGAGATAGATGGTGTCCACGTCCTGGGACATGAAGAAGACAACAGGTGGGGCAGAAGACATGAGGGCAGGGGACAGGGATGGGGCTTACAGCTTTAACAACGGTGCGTTCAAGTGCGGCACAGAGCGAACGAGTGGAGAGAAGACGGGGAAACAGAAAACAGATGAGCAGTGGACGGACACATGAGACGTCAGAGTGATTAAAGACAGACGCAGAAGACGAGGAAGAGGAGAAGATAGAAAACAGGAAGTAGAACTGACCCACTGGACTTCCTCTCTGTAGGGCAGACCCAGGTGATCACACACACACCAGTACTGATGAGAGAAGCCTCCTGAAGACAAAGAGTCACTTTTGTTTAAAGGGATAGTTCAGTTTTTTTAGGATTATTGACACAAAGTCAGTTACATTCAGTGGAGAGACGGACTAATACAATAATACAACTAATATTATTATTGAGTCTACGATATCTACGTCACATGACCACGTCTTTATCTCACTGCGAGACGGACTAATACAATAATACAACTAATATTATTATTGAGTCTACGATATCTACGTCACATGACCACGTCTTTATCTCACTGCGAGACGGACGTTTCCAACAGGAAACTGAAGTCTGTAAACCACTCACTCTCACACACTGAGTGTGTGTCTGAAAACATTCGATGCGTGTGAGTGCGTTTGGTAGCAGGTGAAAAGAGTGTGTGCGTGGGTGTGTGCGTGCGTGCATGCGTGCGTGCATGCGTGGTAATGGTGAAGTCGTTTGTGTGTGAGTGTGTGTGAAGGGGTAAGTGTGTGTGAAGAGTGTGCGTGGTGTGTGTGTCTGTGTTGTGCGTGTGTGTGTGTGAGATGTGCGTGCATTATAGGTACATTTATGGTAGAGAGTGAGTGTATGTGTGTGTGTGTGTGTGTGTGTGTGTGTGTGTGGGTGGGTGGGAGAGTGAGTGGTTTACAAACTTCAGTTTCCTGTTGGAAAAGTCTGTCTCACAGTGAGATAAAGACGTGGACATGTGACATAGAGATCTTTCTCTCCGTCTCTGAGTGAAAATCATGTCAATATTTTCAGGTTTATTTACCGCAGGGTCCCACGTCCGTCGAGCCATGATCGTCCCACATCGTCTGGAGGGCGGTCGTCCGCTCTGGAGGCTTCAGACTTAACTTCCTCATCACCTTTCTTCCTTACAGAGAGACAGAGACAGAGAGAGACAGAGACAGAGTGAGTGAGACAGAGAGAGAGAGAGAGTGGGTGAGACAGAGAGAGAGAGAGGGGCAGGGAGAGACAATAGAGAGTAGGTGAGACAGAGAGAGGAGAGAAGAGACACAGGAGAGACAAGAGAGTAGAGTGAGACAGAGAGAGAAGAGTGAGACAGAAACAGAGAGAGAAAAGTAAGAACAGAGACAGGGACAGAAGAGTAGAGACAGAGAGAGAGAGAGAGAGAGTGAGACAGAGAGAGAGACAGAGAGTGAGTGAGACAGAGAGAAAGAGTGAGACAGAAACAGAGACGTTTGTGACATAAATCTAACAAAATAATTCTCATATTTTAAACGTATCCAGGTCAAAGTGACACAACTTGTCATGATGATCACGATAAAAAACGTCCCATGCCTCCATCTTGGGAGTGTGAGTGGTAACCGTGGTAACCGTGGTAACTATGGTAACTATGGTAACTGTGTGACACCTACACAGGTGAACCTGTCGGGCAGATGCGGTGCAGACAGCAGCCGATGTGAGCGATGACCTCGTCCACTTCCTCCACCGAGCTCAGCCGGAGACTCCATGGACCGCGCTCGTGCTCCAGCACCAGCTACACACACACACACACACACACACACACACACACACACACACACACACACACACACACACGCTGAAATGAGCTCATATTAGCTAATATCTTAAGTGCGTTACAGTTGTAATCAGAAGTCGTAACATCCAAGTTGAAAATGTGATTTATCCATTTATCTATTTACATTATCAATTTACCAAGCTGTCTAAATAGTTATTTATTTTGCTAGTTATCATAGTATCTATCTAACTACCTGTCTTGCTAGCTATTTATCTATCTTGCTTGTTATTGTGGCATCTCTCTGTCAAGCTATATCTAGCTAGCCAGCTACTACTTATCTTCCCCAAGCTATTTATGTTACCTTAGCACGTCTCTATCTAGATATCTAGTTAGCTAGCTCGCTGGTTGTGTCCATCTATGACGTAGTTATCTGTCTACAGTAGCTAACTATCTTGCTAACATTAGCTACAACAAGCAAATTAAGCTCTTTTGAGAAAATAAATCAATTTTGTTTTTTTTAAAAGAGTTTATTTAGAGTCTGAGTGTTTTCTCACAGTGGTTACTCTGACGACCTCTAAAATCAGCTGACCTCTGACCTGTTGTTGCTGTGTGTGACAACACAGCTATTATGTGGGACATCAACAAAGGTTTGCTTGTTGTCGTAAATACTGAATATACAGTATGTGCTTGTCTTTCATGCAAACCATGCTTTATTGGTTATTGTAAATATATAATTTTGGCCCTTTTATTAATTGTGTTGTGTGGAACTGTTTATGTCTTCTAGGACAGAAGCTGTGCATCTTGAATGATCATAAGAGTTATGTGCAGGGAGTGACGTGGGATCCTCTAGGACAATACGTCGCCACTCTCAGCTGTGACAGGTGCAACAACACATTTTTACAGAGCAGACTATGCATTGTTTGGTTTGGGTGTAGTATTAATTACATAATTTTTTGTTTTCTTATAGTTACTGATGATGGGTTTGTAGTTTAATGCTTAAGATATTTTTGTTTTCCCTCTGTTTCAGGACGATGCGTGTTTACAACACTCACACCAAGAAGAAAGCTTTCTGTATCAGTAAAATGAGCTCTGGGCCACTTGCTGAAGGAGAGGTGACTATGGTCTTCAATATCTGTCAGAAATCTGTGCCCGTAAGACAGTAAATGCCTGTAAATTCTGCAAATCAAATTTAGACCAAACCCTATTTTGTTATTCATACATTACATTTTGCATGAATATCTTTTGGATTGGACATGAATGTCTTTGCCACATGTTCCCCAAACCTTTATATTATACTTTCAGCTGCTTGACATTAAACTCCTTAATTTCTTCAGAAACTTTCTGTCCTGTTGCTAAATGAATAGGTCATTTTATGAACATGTTTCTTTCTGCACTTCTGTATCTTTGCAGGCCAAGCAGTACCGAATCTTCCACGATGACAGCATGAGGTCGTTTTTCAGACGTCTATCATTCACACCTGATGGGTCTTTCCTGATCGCCCCAGGTACAAATTGTGGCTTTTACTTCTTATTTAAAGTAATGCGCAAAAGTCTCAGTGCACCAGCAGCTTTGTTATTTATATGTCACACAAATTCTGTGATAATTTGGATTGGAATGATGTCACTTAAAGTTGGTCTAATGTATTAGCAAGATGTAAGGGTATGTCACACATGACATTTTTAATCTGTAACTGCAATACAGTTATTGAGGAATAAATATATTGTATGGTCATTATAGCAGACTTAGTAGGTACAGTGGTGATACCAGATTGAAAAAATATATAATCTAAATTCCCTCTGCTATCATTACAGCTGGATGTGTGGAGATTGGAGAAAATATCATCAATACCACCTACATCTTTTCCAGGAAGAGCCTCAAGAGGTAACTCTTCAGTCATATTACGACAGAGTAGGATTGTGCTAAATTAGTGCTAGTTGTTCATGTGCTAATCTATTTTTTTTTTTTGTCATTTAGGCCCATCGCCCACTTGCCATCTCCATCTAAAGCTACACTGGCTGTGCGCTGCTGCCCTGTCTACTTTGAACTAAGAACAAAGAAGGGAGAAGGCAAGTACATGAACCACGAGGATGGACAAGATCTACAGTATTGGTGAAGATCCAGTGGATTGTCTCTTTATGTTGTCTTAATTCCTCGCCATTTCTGTGTTGTGTAGATGGTTCGGTTGAGACGCTTCCCAACTTATTCGAGTTGCCTTACCGTATGGTGTTTGCTGTGGCTTCAGAGGACGCCATCTTTTTGTATGACACCCAGCAGACCATTCCTTTCGGCCTGGTGTCCAACATCCACTACCACACACTAAGTGATCTTACATGGTAAGTTGACATGTTTCTCTGTTGTCTTTTAGAGTTAATTCTTGCATAGCTAGCATTTTCAATATTTATCAGTTTGAGTATAATGTGCTAATTTCACACTGATTCTGCTCTTATTTTTTACGTACATTTTTGTGTCTCGTCTTTCTGCTAAGATGAGATTGGTCAACTTTTTTGCCAGCTTGTAGATGCAATTTGTTGTGAAGACTCGTAGTCAATGAACAAATTGTAGGAGACCTTTTTGAACTGGATGGATTCCCTAACCTTATCAACAATGAAATCAATCTTGTTTGCTTAGGTTTACTATGTTTTTTAGGAAAGTTGTTTATAGCATTCACACTCGCATCATCATTAAAGCTTTAACATTTTTTCTTAATCTCTCGATACTTAAATCCTATCCTTTATTACAAGATTCATATAGATGTCAGAGCAGTGTGCATCTCATTCATGTGTTACCATTCCACTGACAGTGTTTCTAAAATATCCTGTTTAGGTCTCGTGATGGTTCCTTCCTGGCTGTGTCCTCCACAGACGGCTACTGTTCCTTCCTGTCCTTTTTTCCTGGGGAGCTGGGCACTCCTCTGAAAGAGCCCCCCACACTGGAGATGTTTGTCCCGAACAGTGGTGCTGAGAAAAAGAGCAAGAAGTCCTCAGCGGGCAGGACATCGTCTCCTGGGTCCCAGCCATCAAGCTCGGCCCCGACTCCCACATCCCAAACTAGCAAAGACAACCCCTCTTTCACCCCCCCAGAGGAGAAGAAGAGCACGCCCAGCACCAAGTGTAAACCTCAGCCCCGGAGGATCACTCTCAACACTCTGGAAGGTTGGGGGAAGCCAACCAGCCCTAAAACCACGGCTCCTGCTGCACCTCAGACCCCAACAGCTGCATGCACAAGTGCTCCATCGACTCCTCAACCACACATTGCCCCGCTGACTCCCACCAGCTCCTCCAAAACCCAACAACGCATCACCCCTCTCACTCCCTCCACCCCTAAAGTCCAAAATAGCGCTAATACTCCTGTGCCCACTACTCCCAAAGGCATAACCACCCCAAAAGGACCCACCCCAAGGTAAATATTAGGGGAGCTGTCATGTTTAGGTCTGTCAGAGTGAGCGACACCCTTAATCTACCAATGACCCTTCATATTGTATATAATAGCTCTAAATGTACATGCACTTCATGGCTATAACTCATGATAATTGCATTATCAATTTCATTTTAGCTGTCCATACAATTTTTCATGAAATGCAGTGAAAAAGAACATCAACAATACCAGACATTTGGTTCGTTATTATTAAATATCATTACAAAGGTATGGCTGAAGACTTTAACTTGCTAATATACAGTAGAGCCAATATATGTTACACCGTAAAGGTCAGTCCTAAATTTAGCTCTAAGCTAATTTAGTGAAATGATCAGTTTTGACTTTGTCATTGTGCAAGAGAACTACTTACATTTCTGTAGCAGTGACTATCCTTAGTTTGAAATTAAAATTAAATAATTTACTTGGTGTTTCCTCATACAAGAGGAAGAGACTAATTTTAGGAAGAACTCAAATGTATTTTGACTGCAGTCAGAGGAAATAAGTAAACAAAGCTTACTCTATTCAACTATGGTGATTATCTATAAAGACATGGCTCACAGAGATAAGCACCAAGTGAAATGCATCTTTATGCTCTTTAAAATGTTCTTTTTGGATGACCTTTAGAATATTGTTCTGAAAATAAAACAGGAGAATTACAAGTATGTGTCGTGTGCTTTGTTCTTGCTGCTTTCTGTGGCTCTAAGAACAAAGCCCTGTCTGGTACAAGGGATTTGTTGGACCCCCACTGACTATAAAATAATAATCATCTCCCCGCCAGACTGCTTGCAGAACAATGGCAGATACACACTTGCAACTGTATTTGCCTTGTGTCTGTAACTTGGAACACTTGCCATGACTAGTTTTATTACTCTGCAGTCAACAGCATCTGAATGTGGGTGAACATTGTATTTAAATATTTTGTGTCAGTATTTTTGTTTTGTAGATCCCATACTTATAATCTCTCTTCCATGCATTTATTTTCAGGAGAGTATCTTTGACTACAGTTGCCCTCCGGTCCCCAGCTGTGAGTTCACTCTTCAGCACTCCCTCCTCCACTGAGAAGGCCAAACATGGTTAGTGATGACAAATTATTTGGCTGTTGCTGTTTTGTGTTGTAAATATCACATGAATACTTTGACTATTTAAAAGCACAAATGATACAGAGACTGATTTTGATCAAGGTTAGGATTAGGTTTAGTTAATACTTTTTTAACAATATTGGACAATATAGAGTATGACACGGATACTAGCACCCTGTTACCCAAATTTATATTAAAAATCTAATATAGCTCCAGATGTTACCTGACTCGGTTTGTTTAGACTGCCATGTTGGCAGGAAAAGCTTCTGGACAATATTCTAGACCTGCAGTGTCCTGACATCTTCACCTTTTTGGTAAACTTTCCCTCGAAAGGTCACTACATGTGGCTTATTAGGCCTGCACCAAAAAAATTGATCAGTGACCCATTTAGAGTGACTAGAATAATGAAAACTTTTCAATAACCCTAACAAAGACAATTGTATTACCTGTGGGTTGGTTATAGTACGTTCCAGACCATTCATTTGGCACTTAATTGGTCCAAAATCCAAGCTGCAGATCAGAGTGCATTCTCTAAATTGCTGTTTTGCTGCACTAAATACAAGTTTATCCTAAATACAATGAATTTATTTAGATATTTTGGTCTTGCCTTGGGCACTGTTTGAAACAAGAAAAACAATACTAGACATTGTTTTTCTTTTTCTTTAGGACAGTGGTGACTCTTTTAGCTTGTTTGTCATGTTTAACCCTTGAACTGTTCCCTTGTCTCTCCAGAACGTCCTTCTCCACCCACTGATCCAGTCTGCCAGCCTCCAGAGTCCAAAAGGCCAAAGACCAGTGACCCGCCCACAACGTCCAGTGACACGAAGCCGTAGCGTTCATTGGGAGCAGTTGAAAACAACCACCGAGGCTCCCTGTGGATCTAATCCCATAGAGCCATTGTGTATAGGTTGAGGTGTATATGTGTCTGTACCTGATCTAAAAAGATAAAGCTTTCACCTCACTTAATGTACTGTTTTAAAACAAATGTCACAGCAGTACAATTTTGTTGTTGCTCATGTTCTGTATAGCACCGTATACAGGTGATAAATAACTGTTTTATGTTTTATATTTCGATACTTAAATGAATTTGTAAAGAGGAAAACTTTCTCACTTTGTGTTAAACATTTGCGTTTAATTCACAACAAACTTTGTGTTTGTTGTGAATTGGTGAAATTAAAACTGCACTCCCAACCTGAAGAATGAAAAAAAACATGTTCCTCAAGGTTTGGTGCCTGTATTTAGTACCGAGTCATTTTTCTGAAGATGTGACCTGCAATTTAAGTGAAAAGCTCAGAATTGCTGAGCATTTAAGGCTCATTTTCTTACTGTTTAATAAAATGTGAAAAAAACATGTACATGTGAACAAGAGTTTTGTGGAATGGTGCAAGGTTTATAAAGTACATGCAGTTGACGGTAATGTAAAACAATTTTTTATTTAGGACTACATTTTGTTTGTTTTGGATTCTGAAGCCAACTTTACATTCATAGTAGGATGGAGTAGTATTTCTGCTGTGTATAGATATAGTAGATTTCCAAACTTCTTCCATTTAAGGATTATGGAGGCCACTGT
>NW_025321394.1:5000-10000 GCF_019176455.1 Solea senegalensis
AGTGATATTGTATTTACTGCATCTATATACTAGTCTGTGCAGGAAATGAGTGAGTGAGTGAGTGAGTTAGTGAGTGATATTGTATTTACTGCATCTATATACTAGTCTGTGCAGGAAATGAATGAGTGAATGAGTGAATGAATGAGTGATATTGTATTTACTGCATCTATATACTAGTCTGTGCAGGAAATGAATGAATGAATGAATGAATGAGTGAATGTGAATGAATGAATGAGTGAGTGAGTGAGTGCTGATATTGTATTTGCATCTATATACTAGCATGAATGAATGAATGAATGAGTGAGTGAGTGAGTGAGTGAGTGAGTGATATTGTATTTACTGCATCTATATACTAGTCTGTGCAGGAAATGAATGAATGAATGAATGAGTGAATGAGTGAATGAATGAATGAATGAATGAATGAATGAATGAGTCAGTGAGTTGAGTGATATTGTATTTACTGCATCTATATACTAGTCTGTGCAGGAAATGAATGAATGAATGAATGAATGAGTGAATGAGTGAATGAATGAATGAATGAATGAATGAGTCAGTGAGTGAGTGATATTGTATTTACTGCAGCTATATACTAGTCTGTCCAAACATCAGGTTTAGTTTAAAGATCTCCACTAAACAAAAAGAATCCTGGAAAAGTCGAGCTCGTCAGAGTTTTGACAAAAGTCTGATGATTATTAACCGACTGTGTTCATGTGTTCATGTGTTCATGTGTGAGTGCTTTCACATGATTATAAATGTTATGTTTGGTGCTGACGGTGATAAATGAAGTCGAGAGAGTAAAAGATTTAACGTCACAACGTTTCCATGGTTACACTTCACAGCAGACGCTGTTTGTCGTAAATGAAAAGGACGTACCACACACTTGTCCCAGATGATGGACATCCTCTCCTCTGTGCCGTTGACGCCCTCGGGGATCAGACTGAAGTCGTCTTTGCCCACGGCTCGCTGCGCCGTGTTAAAGGGACAGTGCGCACTTCCTGTCACCTGCAGGTCTCCACTGCAGAGGAGCAGAGGTTAACGTCACTCACACACACCACAGACGCTCAGTGAGACGCGTGCGGGGCGTGGCCTCACCAGGACAGCAGAGAGTTCAGGTAGTCAGGTGTGGTGGGGTCAGGACTCAGCGGAGGAGAGGTGACGAAGGCGGCGGCTTTGGCCCAGTTCTTGCTCCAGTAGTGAGAACCGTCTGTTCCCAGACTGGCAGTGATGGGTTCACCGTAGACCACAGTCCCTGTGAGTTCACCAGCACAGTGACACTGATGCTGACGCTGATCTAAGGTCTATGCGTAAAGGTTCTGTGTTCTTCACTCTCGGTGGAAAAAACCTAAACTCTCCCTTTATGTATTCCTGTTAGTGTGTGAGTGAGGGTTTGTTTTCAGTTGCCATGGTTTCCAGCGGTGGAAAATAAAAACAAACTGAGCAAACAAACGTTGATTTCATTAGAAAAGGACCAGAGGTCTCACCCTTCTTCCGAGCCTGAGCGATGACATCAGCGGCGCTTTTGCTCATCACCTTGGTAACGTAGAGCGGGCAGTTGGTCTGATTGGCCACAGTGACGGAGCGGTTCACAGCCTCCGCCTCCACCTGGACCAAGGAGACAGAAGCAGTTAGAGATGAGACACAATCATCTTCTCTCATGTTTCACTCACTCACTCACTCACTCACTCACTCACAGGGAAACAGATTATTGTCAGCATGGATCGTCCAGGTCATGTGACCTGAGCACAGTCTCACCTCCTCAGGATGACTCAGCACATGACCCTCAGGTCCAGTGATGCCCTGATCCAGGATCCTGCGCTGCTCCTGCACACACACACACACACACACATTAACCCAGGTGCTCAGTGTGAACGTGTAAAAGGGTGAACGCGTGATTGTGTGAACGAGTGAACTTGTGAACTTGGGAACTTGTGTGTGGTACCTCAGCGACAATGTCTCCGTTCTCCGCATGAACCTGAGCGATGGCTCCCAGGTCACGAATCACACTGAACACCTCGTACACCTGCAACACACACACACACACAGACACACACACACAGTTATGAGCTGTACTGACGCAGCCACCAGGGGGCAATAGAAATGGTTTAGCTTCAAATCTTCAAATCACCACAAGCATGATGTTACTAACCCAGAGACACATGCAGATAGATTAGTTTGGTCACTAATGTTATTATATCATTATTATTATTAATATTATTATTATTATTATTATTATTATTTATTTTGTATTATTGTTATTATTATTATTATTATTATTATTATTATTATTATTATTATTATAATTATTATTATTATTATAATTATTATTATTATTATTATTATTATTATTATTATTATTATTATTATTATTATCATATCATTATTATTATTATTAATCATTATTATTATTATTATTATTATTATTATTGTTATTATTATTATTATTATTATTATCATTATCATTATCATTATTATTATTATTATCATTATTATTATTATTATTGTTATTATTATTATTATTATTATTATCATTATTATTATTAATATTATTATCATTATTATTATTATTATTATTATAATTGTGTATCATTAATTATTATTTTTATCTTTATTATTTATTATCAGTATTATTATTATTATGATCATTATTATCATTATTATTATTATTATTATCATTATTATTATTATTATTATTATTATTATTATGATCATTATTATCATTATTATTATTATTATCATTATTATTATTATTATCATTATTATTATTACACATTATACAAATGAAACGACATTGAAAAAGAGGTGAAGGTCAAACCTGAGCATCCGTCAGCTGGAAAAGATCTTTGTACGCCAGGTAAACCAGGAAGGAGTTCACACCTGCCAGAAAAACATTATGAACAAACTTCAGAGTTTTAGAGTTAATAGATAAATTATAAATTAAATGATATATTTCCACTTTACTGTGAGTGTCGTAAACAAACATGCGTGCGTGTGTGTGTGTGTGAGCGTGCATGTGCGTGTGTGAGCGTGCGTGTGCATGTGGCGTGGTGTATGTGAAGTGTCGCGGCATCATTAATGTATGAGCTTGTCGCGTCAATGCGTAATGTGGCGATGCCGTGTATGGCGTAGAGTAATAATGGCGATGCGATATTAATAATGGCGATGCATGTCGCGGTAATGGCGCTGCGCTAATGGCGTCGCGTGCGTATTATGCGTGTGTGGCGTGCATATGCGTGTGGCGATGCATGTCGTGTCGCGCCGTACTAAGCGTCGTGTGTGGCGTGCAGCGTCACGTGTGCGTGTGTGGTAATGCGTGTGCGCTGGTAATGCGTGTATGAGTGAATGAGTAATGTGGCGTGCGTGTGCATGTGTGAGCATACATGCGCGTGTGTGCGCGTGTGTGCGCGTGCGTGTGTGCGCGTGCGTGTGTGAGCGTGCGTGTGTGCGTGTGCGTGTGCTCACCATGGTCTTTGACCAGCGTCTCCATGTCCTCCTGAATCCCTCGGTGCCACTCAGTGACGTCCACGTGCAGCGAGTAGTCGCAGCACGACTTACTGTCGGCCCATTCTCGCCACTGCTCGAACGCTGAGAGGAGGCTGACCCCGGGGTCAGGGACCACGTGGTCAACTGTACACACACACACACACACACACACACATTTCAATTGATTTAATTACTGAGTGAACACAATAAAAAGCTGATCATCCCTCACTGATCATGGTGTTTCCTCCGGCCAGCGCCGCCTTGGTTCCCTGGTAGAAGTCGTCGGCTGACGTCATTCCTCGATCCGGCATCTGGAAGCGCGTGTGCACGTCGATGCCGCCCGGCATCAACATGCCGCCATGAGCGTCGATGGTTTTCACGCCGCCGGGAACGATGAGGTTTTCTCCAATTTGTCTGAGAAAAATACAGAAAAAGAAAAGAATTGAAATGAAGAATCTGTGAATAAATGAACGTTTTTGTCGTCTTTGTTGAGCTGATGAGATGCATTCAAGGACTGTGGTAAATGTCATCACTTCTGCATATTCTACCTAAACCTCAATTTAACTTCATCATTCATTCATTCGTTCATATGTTGTAAGTGTGTAAACTCACTTGATGACTCCGTCCTCCATGTAAAGGTCAGCACAGAACGACTGGTCATCGTTCACGATCTTTGCTCCTTTGATCAGGAGACGATCGCTCTGAAAACAACAACAACAAACGACATTAAACAATCTGTTTACGTCACCTCGTCCCTGAACGCCTCATCCCTCACTCTCCGAGACCCTGAACGCCTCGTCCCTCACTCTCCGAGACCCTGAGCAGCCTAGTCCCTCCTCTCCGAGACCCTGAGCAGCTTAGTCCCTCACTCTCAGGACCCTGAGGCATCAGGTCCTCACTCTCAGGACCTGAACGCCTGGGTCCCTCACTCTCTCCCGAGGAGACCCTGAGCGATTAGTCCCTCACTCTCCGAGACCCTGGCAGCCTGGAGTCACGCACTCCAGAGACTCACAGGCAGCCTGGAGTCACTGTTCGCTTGCGAGGACCCTGAACGCCTCGTCCCTGCTCTCCCGAGACTCTGAACATCTCGTCACTCCTCTTCAAGAGACTCTGAACGCCTCCATCCCTACTCACTCTCAGAGACCCTGAGCAGCCTCTCTCAGAGACTCTGAACGCCTCGTCCCTCACTCTCAGAGACCCTGAACGCCTCGTCACTCACTGTGGACACGGAGACCGTAGCGTCCCTGGATAACAAAGACTTCTCAGCTGCAGGACCTACTGTAATTGTAGGAATATTATTATTTTATTCTCTAATCTAATAATCTAATCTAAATCTCTAATTTGACCCCCTGAACGTGCGTGAAAATGGATAAAATAATGGAATTGGCTCAGTAACTGAACCCTTTAACTTCGCAGAGCATTGACCCATCTGCTCGAAACTTGATCCCTCACTCTGTCTGCAAGCCATGACCTGCACACAGGAAGTAGGTCTTCCCAGACAGGAAGTGACCCGTAACATT
>NW_025321395.1:0-13181 GCF_019176455.1 Solea senegalensis
AATAACCGTGGATAATTCAGAGGTTAACATTAAAATGTAACCCACATGGTCCACGCTCTTACAACGTTACAAAAACACAACGTCCAGTGTCTAAAGGGAGTTTTAGACACTGGACGTTGTGTTTTTGTAACGTTACTGACGTGTTTTTGGGGCATTACAATATCTTGATAATGATATAATGCTTTTTTTTACAGAATATGGATAGAAGACATTTCTAAAGCTTTTACAATAATCACACATTGTGAACTACAATTATTTAGTTCAGGATTACATGAGATTGTCATATTGTAAGATTCAGATTACATCATGTCACCAACATGAGTGTTAAATGAATGTCCTCTGCATACAGACCTGGTCCAGGAGGCTGGTTCTCAGCATGCAGCAGCAGGCTGGTGCTGCACAGCTCCGTCTGTATGTACAGCCGTCCACACTCCTCCCAGGCAGCCACAAAGTCCAGGATGTGAGGGTGAGGACACAGACGCTCATGGTTCCTGGCTTCCCTCACACTCCGGGTCCTCTCACTGTTGCCTCTGAAGCGATGGGCAGAGCACTTCACTGCATACAGGCGGCCGTCCACGTTGCTTTGCACCTAAAAGAACAGAACAGAACAATAAGGTGCTGACATTGTCTCGAGCTGAGGACGACGACTGAGGGACAGAGAAATCCTGCACGTGTATTTAAAACAGTCAGGATTTTCAGTGAACACTGTTGTGTAAGTGTCAGCATCTGGATTAGGCCTGTGATAACGTCCACCTTTGTTAGATTAAGACAGCTCACAGCTCAGGTGGATTTTTGTCTCTGACTGAAGACGACCTGGACCTCCTCAGTGCTTACGACACACCATTCACTAAAGGTAAAGTTACGGTTAGGAGTTTCCAAGATCTCAAGGATAAATCTGGTCTACAGAACCAGGACCACTTCAGATATTTACAAATAAGAGACTCTATCGGGGGAAAAATGATAAAAAATGATGAGCCCGAAACAACGATATTCTACAGGTATTTGTACAAGCTTACCAAGATGAACCTTATAAGAAGATCATTTCAAGATTATACACAAGTCTTCAATCTCTTAACAAAGAAAATATATCGAAGGTCAAATCAAGATGGGAAACTGAGGGCAACACCGTAATCACACAAGAGAACTGGAGCGACATTTTGAAACAACATTAGTAGAGAACTACAAATTCTAATTCTAAATAATGTCATCCTCTAATGATGCATATCAAAAGAAATCATATTCCAACCAGACAGACTGTTGGAGGTGTTGCAGAAGCAAAGAGGCAAATCTTTAGCATGTGTTTTGGAGTTGCCCTGTTGTGACCCCATTTTGGTTACGCATATGTCAAATCCTGGACCTGGAGACAAAAAATAACTTTATTTTTCAATTTGTTATATCTGATCGATCTGGAGGAACAAAGAACATTACTGGTGGCTTGTAAGAAATCCATAACCATGAAATGGCTGAAGAGAGAGACACATAGTGCAGATGAATGGACAACATCTTTGTAATGGAAAGAATAACTTTGAATCTGAGAACACAAAAAGAGTTATTTATGGAAGATTTACATATGTCTCTACCATCAGACCAGGCGTCAGGTAAGTGCTGATGAGTCCACCATTAATACTTTGATTCATCTACTTTCATCTTAACCCCTTTGTCTTTACTTTTCTTGCTTGCTTTCATGTCTGGTGGTGGTGACACATCAATCAAGTACTTGATTAATTGAGAAAATAATTCCATAGCGCTGCTGTATGAATAGAAATGTTTTTTTATTACTTAATTGAAAATACTATAAATGAATAGATGTATCACCCAAAAAATAAGTGATAATAGAAAATGATGAATGATTGAGCTAGTGTTTCTTTTAGGAAGCAGGGTTTACTTTTTATAAAAGGACACAGCACAGGCTATGATAGGAAAACAAACGTTTTGTCCTCATATTAATGGACTATTTTTTACCTACCTGATCTATCCTAGTCCTTAAAATACAACACAGACACACACAGTGCCACATAGGATTCTTCGACATAAAGAAACTTTGCTCACCTTGAAGACCTCTCCAAATGATCCTCTTCCCAGTAGACCCAAATTGGTGAAGCACTGACTGAAAAAGGACTGTTGTTTGCTGGGATCGTACACAGACTTTGGACAGGGCAGCTTTTTAAGGGAACCAGACAGGGGCGTCCAGGGGGAGGGACGCGGGTGGAACACCCTGCTCAGAGGGGGACATCCTTTAGATGGAGGCAGCGGTGGCATAGAATACGAGAGCCGCAGAGGAGAAGAGTCGGACGAGTTGGACAAAGATGACAAGGATAAAGGGACATGACGCTTTTTAAGAGAGAAGGACTGCTCTGCCTGGGAGAAAGTGGGAATGGGGAGTGACGCCCTAGACATGGAGGATTCCACTGCCACGGACATGGTGTTGGCACGTTTTCACTTCTCTTTGAAGATAGTGTCCTGCAACAGATACACAATGAGAAACAAGAAAAGCAAGAAAAGCTTTACGCCGTGGAAATGAATACCTAGCTGTGTGTTTGTACTGTAATAACTTATCTGTCTTACCCATGTAACACACAACAAAACCAAAGACTTCATGTTTATTTACCATTAGTGCATGCATTACTCTCTACATGTTGGTCCTATGATGACATACGCCTTTTACCCTGCCAGCTGAGATTGGCAACAGTGGCCATGTGACCCTCATGTGGAGGATACAGCAGTACACAATGAATGAATGAATAAACAAACGAGATGAAGAGAAATTCAAAATTAAAATAAAAGTAAATGTGGAAAAATAGACGAGGTGACAGTGATCTGGTTGGAGAGAGACACTAATCAAGAGACAAGCCTAACGTGAAGCACATCATTATTTCTTGATTCAGATGTCAAATTACTTGAAAAAGTCACTCCACTATGGTTAAATGTTATGCTGGATTAATGTCTGACTTCTCAGAGAAGCCCAGTGAGGAGCCAGCTCAGATTTGACTATAAACATGTCAATTCAGTTAGTTATTTGCCAAATAAACAACAATAACATTTTTAGTTTTAAACGTTTCTGAAAGATTTCTAAAATATCTGTTTCCTGGTTTTTATGACGGGTGGTTTCATACATTTGTTAAGCACTGTATATACAAACACTACTACATTAAATGGGCAGTCTCAAAGGAAACGTACAAGACTGTCCACAGACATTGTCCAAAGGCATATTACAGTGTTTTCAGTTTTAATGTCCTTTGGTTAGAGTGAGCTAGCATGTCTAACTGTTTCCTGTCTCATAAAGTTATAGCTGTGTTATTAATGAGATTCAAGCATATGGACAGTTTTCATGACTCACTCTTGGTTTCCCTGGCCTGATTAAGGACACGCCCGCTAACTGTATGTGTCACCTAACGTTAACACACTCAACGTCAACCTTGACATACAATGTTAAGTTTAAATGACATGCAGATTATAATATTACACCTGTTGACACCATGACCAGTAATTGTGTTAACCGTTGTAGCTTAGCTCTGACAAAACTCACTTCAAACGTTGGCTAACGTAATGAAGAAGACAGCCAGCCTTCATCGACACAACAACAACGTAACAAAGCTATTGAGTGCGTCTTTGAATAGCATACCGTAAGTGACAGTCCAGAATTCGTAACTGTAGAATTGTGTGACATTATCACACCGACTGTATTTCAGTTGAGATGTCACACGGTCTTCGTGACTTAATGAGTCACTGTGTCCAAACAAACTGCGCCTCTGCTTCCACCCTTCCTTCCAGCATGAAACAACCTGGCGCCAAATTCTGAAAATAATACGCAGCGTTACGTATGTTCCGTAATTTCAGACTTACTGCTTATCTGAGTTGCGCAATTTCCGCGAGCGGTGCAGTCTGGGACTTTAACACAGGGCTGGTGCTACTGGCTAGCTAGCTGACCACTTGAAATGGTAACTATAATTTTCATTGTTGTCGACACGTGTATGATATTTTTTGAGATATAGATATTATTTTTACCTTTTGATACTTTGGTCAAATGATGTACGCCGTGACGACAGATGATAATGCAGGCCACAAGACTGTTTATTTCACTTTGTGTTTGCTAGGTAGCTAAAGCTAACTTTGCTGTGTTAGCTTGTATGAGGAAAGATTGTAGCGAGGTAGCGTCAGAACGCTAACTCAGTTTGATTCGTCCAAACTAACTGGACTTCAATTGTCACTGTCAGACGTACAGCGTATTCTTACTTAGAAGAACATGTCAAACCTTTGTTTATCTCACTAAAGTGACGAAGCTTTGTGTTGGGTAATTTAACGTTAGCTTAGAGCTACGTCTGCATGCTAGTACACACAGTTCGAGGTTAGCTCTTTAAAGAGTGAATTGTCAGTAGAGAAACAACCTACTATTTAATTTTAAGACTAATTATTCATCAGTAGTAGGATTATTACAGTGTACACATGCGTAATTAAGGGATTGTGAACAGTTGACAAATTGACAGGAACTAAAAAACTCTTATGACTTTAATATTTTGTCAGATGAAAAAAATATATCTGAATTTGCGTTCTAAAATGACCTAAGCTGCTGAATTGTCATATTCTTTACTGAAATCTCTGTCAAATTCTCATTTGAGAGAGAACACATGTTGAATTTAGTCTTACATAGTTTTTCCCCAACATCTGATTTTGCTTGTTTCTCTCAGGACGTGTTCTTAATGATCCGGCGTCACAAGACTACAATCTTCACAGATGCCAAGGAGTCCACCACTGTCTATGAGCTGAAGCGTATTGTTGAGGGAATACTTAAAAGATCACCTGAAGATCAGAGGCTCTACAAAGTAAGTTTAGGGCAAACACCACATGACCAACAGAATTACAGCATCATCCATCCATCCATCTTCTACCACTTTATCCTCCACACGAGGGTCACGGGGGGGGTGCTGTGCCGATCTCAGCTGACATAGGGCGAAAGGCGGGGTACACCCTGGACTGATCGCAAGTCCATCACTGGGCCACATAGAGACAAACAACCATCCACTCTTATGTACAGTTAATTTAGCGTGTCCACTTTAACTAATCCCCACATTACATGTATTTGGACTGTGATAGGAAGCTGGAGAATTATAGCATCGTCTGACACAAATGTTTGTTTTTTGTGGCATCATTGGATTTAATCTGACATTTTAATCTGTTGTTCCACAGGACGACCAGTTGCTAGAGGACATTAAAACTCTGGGTGACTGTGGATTTACCAACCAAACTGCCAGACCTCAGGCCCCAGCTACAGTTGGTCTGGCCTTTCGCATAAATGGTATGTATGTCCAGAGTTTTTGTTGATTTGGTTTTTCCTTTCCAGTTATGAACAGGAAGTAGAATACTCAAGTAGCATAGGAACCGAAAATCAGGAAACACTGAAAAGAAATTATTATGCAAATTCTGTACCATTTTGTTGTTATGGCTGGGACTGTGTGTACTTACCTCACTGAAGTCAGATTAGATTAATAGTCATGCTTCAAAGAACAAATCAATTAAGAAGCTATGAAAATATTTAGGTGATGATCTCTTTGAACATATCAGACGTCGAGGGTGCATGCCCCTCGTCCTTTTGTCCTGTGCTCTGCTCCTGCGCTGTGCGCTTCTCCGGCCGCAAGCGGACTCTCCGTATCCAGCGCAGACTGGATCATTTCTCTACGCGCTGCTTTTCCCCCACATCCGAGTAATGATCTTTATGACGAGGATCGAGTACAGTTGCGATGAAGTTCTGACAGACAGCGCACTTTTCATTGTTTTCACTCTTTGGTCTGTCTCAACCTCTTTGTGTAAAAGACGCGTTAGAACTGCAATTAAGGGAACAGAGTCTGCCACATGCATCAGATGAGCCGAGCTCTGTTGTTAACTGCTCAAAGGGGAGAAGAGAGAGGATGTTCTCCATTAAGGTGTGAAGTGAAGGTCACGGGGAGTTCATAATCTGTGATGTAAGTTACGCTTTTGTTCAAAGAGACTTTCCCAGCATTGTTCCACCGTGTACTCACATCTTGTTGGAACCAATATAAAGAGCAGTTTAATTGCCTTTTTAGTAAGTAAGTCCAAAGCTCATAAAAGGGAGATTTAGTAAAAACTGGGAGAAAAAAAAAGTATTATTCTAGAAACAAAGGAAAGTGATAGTTCAGTGTGGCTTTGTGAGGTACTGGGGCATATTTAGCACCAACATTGTGCTGGTTGTCCTCCTTGAGCTGATGACAAAAGTCAAGTTGTTATTATTATTATTAGTATTATTATTATTATTGCCCAGCATAATATATTTTAAGCTTTATCTTGTGTTTGGACAAGCATTCTGAGAGGACAGTAAAGATTATATACTGCTCACTTTCCTACACCACAGAGAAGATCTGGGAGTTTCACAGGAGCTGCAGGTCTCCTACTTCCTCATTTGTTAATATGGCCGCCTTTACACCTGGCATTAGAATGTTTTTTCTTTCTTCTATGGACTCCTCTTTGCTTTTTGACGCAGGAGAGGAAGTTGTCTTCGAAAGAAGACAGGAAGTTGTCTTCGGAGACAACGTGGTCACAATGTGTCTCTGACCACCTCCTGAAGTGGTTTGGCAGATCCTATAACAATCGGTCCTCGGGTGTATTTACACCTGCATCTACAAGTGGTCAGACACTATCTGATTGTAATATGATTATAGAAAACACATTTTAATGCCAGGTGTAAAGAGTGAACATATTCAGAACATAGATTCATAGATTGTTGTCAAAAGAATTCACACAGTGCTGATTAAGTTGCGTATGACTGCGTTTCTCAGTATGGCAGTGTTTAGATCTTGTGTCGCTCAGGGACATTCTTGTGCTGCTCACAGGAAGTCATTTGTTTTATGTTGAGACAACAGCAACTTTGTACTAGCAGACTGAGATGGCTGCAACTAATGACTGTTTTTATGGTCAACTATTGAAAAGCACAATGACTCGCTGTGTTAACTAAAATTTAAAGCAAAAATGTATATTTTAATAAACATTGCTGCTGTTTAGGATACATCTACAAAAGTACTGAAAACTGAGTTGGTGAATACCCTTTTGCTCTTCTCAAGACGACTGCATACATTTGATTAAAAAAGAAAGGGTGTTAACAAGAGTTAACATTACTCATTTAAACTTCAATATGCCAGGAATGCCAAGAAGCTAAACTTGAAAGAAAATATCTTCAAACCATGTTGTGTCTTGACTTTTAACATTAACTTGTAGGTCAGGCAGTGAAAATGTAAACGTGAAAAAAGAGGTGAACAAATGAAAAAGAAGGTGAAGGTGAATAACACACAGTTGTTCTAAAGAGGATCTTTAGCTCTACAGTAACATATTAATGTTAAAAGCCAAGACAACTCTATATATGTCTATATGCAGTGAGCTTTCCCAAGTTGTGTCCACATCATCCAGAAGTCCAACGGGCCTCCTCGTGCATTACCGATGTGCTCCCGTTGTACCATGTGCATATTTTACTGTGATTTTTTTTTTTCCCTTGGTGTGTGCAGAGTGAAATGCTTGCATACCTTTGATATTTTTGGGTGAGAGGGTGTTCACTCTGATATTCACGTCTCGCGCTGTTCACTACATGTGCAACTCCCAGCAGAAAAAACCCTGTGATGACATAGCTCACAATTATCGACAATTAAATGTGTTGGCTACTGATTTTACCATTGAGCGTCCATTAATTACTGCAAACACAAAGAAGCGTCTACGAGAAGTTTCAAAAGTGAATTCTACTGCCCACCCCTGCTCTGCTGCTGTATACACACAGACGCTCCCTCAGTCAGGTCTGATAATGTTGCTTGACAGCCTGTTTTCAGTTGAAAGAAGAGTTCATGGACACTAAACTGACATACCATCATAACCTCAACCACACCTTTAAGCCGGTGTAGATAAAAACCTTTCTTTTACTATTTACAGGTTAAGCAGCAGCTGAGTTGATGCAGATCCCCCTTGTTGTTGAAAATGACTGTGTATTTGTCAATGTCCTCACCTTTGACCCCTTCACACCTGGCATTAGAATGTGTTTTCTGTGAAGAGATGGCTCTTCACCTGTTACATCTGAACCAAACGTGTCTCCAGTGTCTGTCCGATCACAGTCATCCCTCCCGTTAGGTGGACGTTCAGTAGCAGACTACAAGTCCGTGAAGGCTTCTGTTCAATGTGTGTGGTCACAGTGCGTCTCTGATCAGCTCATGAAGTGGTTTGACAATCTGTCTTCGGTGCATCTCACGTATATTTGCTGTGTAGATGCTAACATGTTAGCCGCAGAAAAGGCATTTTAATGGCAGGTGTAAATGGGGCTTATGTGACATGAGTGTTAACCAGGTGAAACTCTTCCCTCCAGATGAGATGTTTGAGCAGCTGCACATCGAGGCCTTCTCCAGCCCCCCAGAACTGCCTGATGTGATGAAGCCCCAGGACTCTGGTAGCACCGCCAACGAACAGGCAGTGCAGTGATGGCAAGGAAGGGGGGAAGCAGCAGTGGAGGAAAGGATGGAAGTTGGTGGTGTGTGGATTTCACTGCAGGGCAGAGGATATGTAACATCATTTCAGTTGATGGAAGGGGAGAAATGTTGGTAACCGAGCCTGTCCACCATGTTACCATCATGCTATGATCCTAGCACACCCTTACAATCTGCTTCACTAAAGATTTTCTTTTTTTAAACTCTTCCCAGTTTCCCACATCACATGCAGTTGTGCTCCTTTATTTTGTTCTTAAGCACCAGCTTTTGTGTGTGTGTGTGCGTGTGCGTGTGTGTGTGTGCGTGCGTGTGTGTGTTATTCTAATTATTATCACGAATATTTGTGAAAGCGTCGTCGTGTGTCACATTGTTTAGAAGAACCATGCATGGATGAGGAGTCTGGTGTCGGAGTCGGCAAATGTGCATGAGCAAAATTGAAACTAGCGTGTGGAGTTTGACAGAAACAGATGAGTCTTCAGCTGAAACAACGTTCCCTCCATCTGCTTCTCCCACTTCTGTTGTACATTTCAGATTTGAGATCATACACAAGGAAAGAACATGTACATGTTAAATACGTTACTTTTGGATGTTATGGTTTTGCGTCTCCAGTATGTTTTACTCGTCAGTTCTACGCTGTGTGTTTCATGCACTGAGACCAAAGGCAGGTTCCTCATGGACACCAGAGGGACGTCTTGGTCAGAGGACATTCTGTCTGTGACATACAGTAAAACACAGGGGTTAATCTTGAGTTTATAAAAATAATGCATACATCATGTCGCCAACATCAGCTTGGCACCTTCCTCTAATCACATAATTATGGCTTGTAACTGTAAGTTTGCTTAATTAAAAGATTTTTCCTGTTTTGTTTTTTATGCTGCCGACTGTTTTTTATGTTGTCCACGTTTAATGACACTTACTTATAGCTTCACCACATGATGGGAAGAGTAACAGGCAACGATGCCTCATGTCTGGTGACGGGAAACCTGAAGCCAAAGCAGTTAGATTAAATTGAGCCGTCATTCATTTGATCAGGTTTTGTTTTACAGGCGTTGATATCACTTTGTTTTGGCTTTTTTATTTGTTGTTGCTAATTTCAACTTTATAAATGAAGAGTTTAAAGTGATAGTTCAGGTTTTTCTGAGTTAAAACAAAGCAGAGACCCAAAGAGAAAATCCATTTGAGCCACTTATATTGTATTGCTTAATTCACCATCCTATCTAATGGGAATGCTTGTAAATGACTCACCCCCTCACCAAAGTCTATGGAGAAAAAAAAAAAGGTTTTTAGCTGACACTACTTTGTCTTTGGTATGTTTGTCACTCAGTTAATCCAAGCAAAGCACTTCAAATGACCGTTTGACAATGTTTCCGATCATAGGCTGCTACAAGAAGATACAGCTGTAGATATACATATATATATACATATATGTGTGTATATATACATATATGTATGTATATATATATACACGTATGTATATATATATATATATATATATATACACACACACACACACACACACACACACACACACATGTATATATATATATATACACACGTATATATATATATATATATATATATATATATATATGTGTATGTATGTGTATACAGTGGGTACGGAAGTATTCAGACCCCTTTAAATGTTTCACTCTGTTTCATTGCAGCTATTTTCTAAAATCAAAACAGTTCATGTTATTTCTCATTAATGTACACTCAACATCACATCTTCACAGAAAGAAAACAGAAATGTTTGCAAATGTATTAAAAAAGAAAAAGTGAAATATCACATGGTCATAAGTATTCAGAGCCTTTGCTCAGTATTGAGTAGAAGCTCCTTTTGAGCTAGTACAGCCACGAGTCTTCTTGAGAATGATGCAACAAGTGTTTCACACCTGGATTTGAGGATCCTCTGCCATTCTTCCTTGCAGATCCTCTCCAGTTCTGTCAGGTTGGATGGTGAACGTTGGTGGACAGACATTTTCAGGTCTCTCCAGAGATGCTCAATTGGGTTTAGGTCAGTCTCCAGTCTGAGGTCCTGAGCACTCTGGAAGAGGTTTTCTTCCAGGATATCTCTGTACTTGGCCTCATTCATCTTTCCTTCAATTGCAACCAGTCGTCCTGTCCCTGCAGCTGAAAAACACCCCCATAGCATGATGCTGCCACCACCATGTTTCACTGTTGGGATTGTATTGTGCAGGTGATGAGCAGTGCTTGGTTTTCTCCACACATACCACTTAGAATTAACACCAAACAGTTCAATCTTGGTCTCATCAGACCAGAGAATCTTATTTCTCATAGTCTGGGAGTCCTTCATGTGTTTTTTGGCAAACTCTCTGCAGGCTTTCATATGTCTTGCACTGAGGAGAGGCTTCTGTGGGGCCACTCTGCCATAAAGCCCCGACTGGTGGAGGGCTGCAGTGATAGTGGACTTCGTGGAACTTTCTCCCATCTCCCTACTGCATCTCTGGAGCTCAGCCACAGTGATCTTTGGGTTCTTCTTTACCTCTCTCACCAAGGTTCTTCTCCCACGATTGCTCAGTTTAGCTGGACGGCCAGGTCTAGGAAGAGGTCTGGTCTTCCATTTAAGGATTATGGAGGCCACTGTGCTCTTAGGAACCTTGAGTGCTGTAGAAATTCTTTTGTAACCTTGGCCTGATCTGTGTCTTGCCACAATTCTGTCTCTGAGCTCCTTGTGCAGTTCCTTCGACCTCATGATTCTCATTTGCTCTGACATGCACTGTGAGCTGTAAGGTCTTATATAGACAGGTGTGTGTCTTTCCTAATCAAGTCCAATCAGTTTAATTAAACACAGCTGGACTCCAATGAAGGAGCAGAACCATCGCAAGGACAATCAGAAGAAATGGACAGCATGTGAGCTAAATATGAGTGTCACAGCAAAGGCTCTGAATACTTATGACCATGTGATGTTTCACTTTTTCTCTTTTAATAAATTAGCAGAAATGTCTACATTTCTGTTTTCTTTCTGTCAAGATGTGATGCTGAGTGAACATTAATGAGAAATAACATGAACTGTTTTGATTTTAGAAAATGGCTGCAATGAAACAAAGAGTGAAACATTTAAAGGGGTCTGAATACTTTCTGTATATATACACATACATATAAATTATGTATGTGTATATATGTATGTATATATGTGTATATATATATATATACACATATGTATGTGTATATATATATATATATATATGTGTGTATACATAATGTAGTCATGAAACAGTAACATCTGTTTTTCCTTGTGCAGTCAGTGTTGATTGACTTTCTGTATTTTAAAAACCTGTACTATTCCTTTACTGATGGGATTTTGTCAGCAATATTTTAATATTGTACTGTTTAGAGCAGCTCTATGATTTATTTTATTGATTGATTTCCTTTAGTTCATATTGTTCTCACATAGGACAGTTTTCTAAATAAACTTAACCTTAGTTGGGGTTGGCAGGATGAGACTGTAATGGTTTGTCATGTGTATAAATGATCACATTTCTTTATTAGGAGCAATAGTAAAGGCAGCACAGAGCTTTTAAAATGTAAAATGACCAATCATTTCTGAAGCTTCTTACACAAAGTACAACAATATGTGAATATTTTTATCTGACTGAAAAACAAGTACACTAACAATAGTAATAACAACAGCAATTCAAAACAATGATAACATTAACAACACTCATGATAACAACAGTGTGTCCAGCAGCAGCAGAAGAAGAAGAAGCAGCAGCAGCAGAATAAGCAGCAGCAGCAGCAGCAGAATAAGCAGCAGCAGAAACAACAGAAGAAGAAGCAGCAGCAGAAACAGCAGAAACAGCAGCAGAAGAAGCAGCAGCAGAAAGCAGAAGAAGCAGCAGCAGCAGAAACAGCAGAAACAGCAGCAGAAGAAGCAGCAGCAGAAACAGCAGAAGAAGCAGCAACAGAAACAGCAGAAGAAGCAGCAGCAGCAGCAGAAGAAGAAGAAGCAGCAGCAGCAGAATAAGCAGCAGCAGCAGAGATAAGCAGCAGAAACAGCAGCAGCAGCAATAAGCAGCAGCAGAAACAGTAGAAGAAGCAGCAGCAGCATCAGAATAAGCAGCAGCAGAAACAGCAGCAGTTCTCCTTCTCCTCCAGCGCGCAGAATCTTCTCGTCTCCCAAATAAGGACGAGGAATGTCCCAGAATGACGTCATGTGTCCGGGGTTTGTAACCGCATTTCTTTAACTACGCCTCTGAGCTCCTGGTAGACATTACACAGGAAGACGCAGGGAAAAGAAATGGGACGCCCTCCCTCCTTCCCTGCCTCCTTCCCTGCCTCCTCCTCCTCCTCCTCCTCCTCTTCTCTCGGTGAATAACGGTTTCGAAGAAGTTCGAGGATCAGCGGCGCAGACAAAAGCAGCGGGACTGTCTGTGTGACCACACACACACACACACACACAGTGTCATCATGGAGGATCTGGGTGAGTATTGTTACTGTAACATACATGTAGAGATAGTGTGTGTGTGTGTGTGTGTGTGTGTGTGTGTCAGAGGAAGTGAGCGCTCACTCACTGAGACACAGAATGTTGTTACTGTAACATACATGTAGAGATAGTGTGTGTGTGTGTGTGTGTGTCAGAGGAAGTGAGCACTCACTCACTGAGACACAGAATGTTGTTACTGTAACATGTGAAGGTTTGGAACAAAAGCTAGAAGAACTCTGTACACACACACACACACACACACACACACA
>NW_025321396.1:0-9096 GCF_019176455.1 Solea senegalensis
AAAAAGTCATACTTTAGTATGTCTTCCAAAATGTGACCAAAATGTCATAGTTTAGTATGTTGTCCAAAATTTGACCAAAATGTCATAGTTTAGTATGTCGTCCAAAATGTGACAAAAATGTCATAGTTTAGTATGTTGTCAAAAATCACTCAAAAAAGTCATAGTTTAGTATGTTGTCAAAAATGTGACAAAAAAGTCATAGTTTAGTATGTCGTCAAAAATGTGACAAAAAAGTCATACTTAGGTTAGTATGTCGTCAAAAATGTGACAAAAATGTCATAGGTTAGTATAATAAGGTCAAAAATGTGACAAAAAAATTATATGCAGTTAGTATGTCGTCCAAATGTGAAAAAAAAAGTCATAGAGTTAGTATAATGCGTCCAAAATATGACAAAAAGTCATGGTTAGTATATTAGTCAAAATGTGAAAAAAAAGGATCATAGGTTAGTATGTTGTCCATATTTAGACAAAAGTCATACTTAGGTTATGTAGTCCAAAATGTGACAAAAAAGTCATAGGTTAGTATGTTGTCAAGGGTGACAAAAAAGTCATACTTTAGTATGTCGTCCAAAATGTGACAAAAAAGTTATACTTTAGTATCTCGTCTAAAATGTGAAAAAAAGTCATACTTTAGTATGTCTTCCAAAATGTGACAGAAAAGTGATACTTTAGTATCTCGTCTAAAATGTGACAAAAAAGTCATAGGTTAGTATGTTGTCCAAAATTAGACAAAAAAGTCATAGTAAAGTCATAGTAATAGTATGTCGTTCAAAATCAGACAAAAACGTCATAGTACAGTAAGATGTCCAAAATTAGACAAAAAAGTCATAGTATAGTAAGACGTCCAAAATAAGACAAAAATGTCATCGTATAGTAAGACTTCCAAAATGAGACAAAATAGTCATTGTATAGTATGTTGTCCAATATTAGACAAAAAGTCATATTATAGTAAGATGTCCAACATTAGACAAAAATCTTAGTTTAGTATATCGTCAAAATTAGACAAAAAAGTCATAATATAGTATGTTGTCCAAAATTAGACAAAAAAGTCTTAATTTAGTATGTCGTCCAAAATGAGACAAAAAAGTCATAGTATAGTAAGATGTCCAAAATGAGACAAAAAGTCACACAGGAAGTGATTCAGCAACGTTGTGCTCAAAGTTAGTAGCCAGCAAACAGGTTGGAGTGTGACGTTTTTGTCTGATTTTGAACGACATACTATTACTATGACTTTACTATGACTTTTTTGTCTAATTTTGGACAACATACTTACCTATGACTTTTTTGTCACATTTTAGACGATTTACTAAATTGTGACTTTTTTGACTTTTTTGTCAAAGAGCCAACGAAAAGCTTCATAAATGAATTCTACTGCTCGACAGTCGTTCAGCGGTTTTATAGGATAAAAGCTCCTTGACCCCACCCGCCCCTGCTCTGTTGTTGTACACACACAAACGCACCCTCGTTTACACGTTACAGCTTTAATGTTAAACATTAGATTAAATATCATTAACTTAAATCATGATCCATAAAAATAATCTTTTTTATGATAAATTAAATAAAAATTATCATTAAAAAAAGACAACAATCACAGTCCAACTCTCAAAATTTGTAGTTTTACTGGAAATATAATTGATTGAACAAATACATTTTCATACATATACATTTATTGGACATTGGACTTGTGTCCGTTTTTTTTTTTTTCCTATGCGTAACAAACAGCTTTGTTCTTCATTTACACTGTAAAAAAAACCAAAACTCTTAACTGTCACAGTTCACATATCAAGGCATGTCTGTGGTACCTTACTTCTCTGCTACACAACGATAAAACTTAGAAGAAACATCACCGTCTTCCCTCAACCAAAGCAGAAAAGATGATGATGATGGAGTCAAACTGTCCAGTTTCAGAGGGAAGCAACAGATATGTGACAAACAAAGTTTAAAAACAAACATTTGATTTAAATCCTTTTTTTCCCCTTTTCAGGTTTAGTTTTAATGAATTACAGGCTACTCTCTCTGATTTGATGGCAGAAAGAAGCAGAATTTGTAATCATTCCATATCTACGCGGGACTCTACGGACATTAAATTATTAGACTGTTGAAAGCTGACGAGTACCTCGACGTGTCTCTAAAGTGCATATAGATAGAAAAGTAATGGTTTCTTCTGGAGTCATCGCTCTTCATTATTCATTCATTTTGTTTTCCTGCTCCAACGTTCAGACGCTTCACGTCTGCTTCTGCTGTACTGAGAGTCTCGCTTCAAACCTCGTCATCTTTTAGAATGTTTGATTTTTGCGCACATTTAATTAAGACTGCTATTTAACACTGTCACCATCAAGCTCAACGTCCTGTTGTCAGAAGTTAATTCATTAAACTGTGACACGACAATGTTTTGAAGCCTCCAGAATCGTGATTTGGTTGACGCCGTGTTGACGTTCAGAGGCGCCATGTGCAACCAGGCTCTATTGAAGCTGTCAATCACTCAGGTGCCATGTTTTATCATCTCGTTTCCTCTAAATAATTCAAATACAGTCTATGATAAATTAAATGATGTTACGCTTCAAAAATCATTTAATGACATTGACGACAGATTAAATTAGGCACCTAATTTGGCCTTCGAAGTTGTTAAAAAACTGAGGCAAAGCTTTGTTTTTCTCACATACATTATCTGCTCTGGACAGATGTTTTTTTTAACCTCAGGTTCAGGCTGTGTGAGGCAGAGACTTCCTCTTAATTCACACCAGATGCCAGATTTTAGCGATACTGTAGCCACTTAATCCACAACAACAAGGACCTTAGCAGTGATGTCACCATTTGCAGCAGGGCCGGCTCTACCTAATTTTGTGCCCTAGGCGAGATTGCTCTCCGTTGTGCCCCTGTGGGGTTGGGGCTGACGGCCTTTTCATGTTAACAAAAGCTTCACCTGTCTGTGACCTGACCTCTGATCCCGTCATGTGATTCAGCAGCACCACATTTTAGGAACATTATTGTTTATTCATTTGTTAATATTTATTATTTGCAAGAGAGAACACACAAATGAGGGCGACTGGGAATAGAAAATCATTTTTATTTTTTGGGAGCCCCTCCAGCAGAATGGCGCTCTGGCGACGCCTATATCGCCTATGCCATCCGGCCCCGCGTGTGGGTGAGTGTGAGTGAATGGTTGTTTGTCTCTAGTTGTGGCCCTGCGATGGACTGGCGAACTGTCCAGGGTGTACCCCGCCTATCGCCCGATGTAGCTGAGATTGGCACGGCACCCCCCGCGACCCTCTGGTGGAGGATAAAGCGGTTAGATGATGACTGACTATTTTAAATTTGTCCTCACCTGTGAGTGTGTGACTGAACGGTTGCTGCGATGGACTGTCCAGGATGTACCCTGCATTTCACCCTATGTCAGCTGGGATTTGTCACCAGTGTCAAGTCTGAATCAAGTCGGACTAAGAGTATACAAGCAGGAGAAATCTGACTATGTATAGCATTATTCAGGTATGTTAGTCTGACTAAAACTAGCTCGATATTAGTCGGACTAATGTGTTTACATGACAACTGAATTATTGTCTTTATTGTCAGACTTTTAACATGTAACTAGGCAAAGTTATGTTGTTCGTTATTGCTTTAGTTACATTTTACAGTGAGAAAATCTTATTTTTTTTGTTTGGGGTGGAGCTGGGGGCTCTTGACCTCAGTGTTTCTAAACTGCTGGCTACGGCCCTGCAAGGATAGAGAATCTAGTTATTTCAAAGAAAGACACCAAACATCTCAATATAATTTAGTTTTGTGATAAAATACCAATGATTTAAGTAGAATAAGGTTTTCTTTTAGCACTATATTTTGACCTGTGTTTATTCACCTGGGTGCACGGATTTCTGGGTGCTTGGACTTTGGGGGAGCTGTGTCCCTGTGTCCTGGTTTACCAGCTACAGTCAGAGATCCGAGTCCGACAAATGCTGTTGTCAATCAGAGTGGACTGGACGCACCTCCTTTCCGGTTAGGAGCGCACCGCCACCGCGGCTGCATCTGGATTTTTTTTACGCGTCCACGCCTACCGGAGCGCTTGCTCCCTCCCTCCCTCCCTCCCTCTCTGTCTCACAGGCGCAGCCTGCGCACACGGCGCTTTTCACGGCGGAGACCTGTCCTCCTCAGTCCCCCACACTCGCTGCCCCTTCGCCTGATTCCGTCTCCGTGTGTTTTCTCCATGGCCGCCCGTGGCGTGATTCGCGTTCAGCAGCGCAATAGTTAATGAGTGCCGGATGCGCCCTCGCTCCAGCAGACCGCTTCAGTACGAAGATGGCGTCGGAGGGAGCCAGCGGAGAGCAGCCTCCCCCGGTACAAACACTGGCAACCGCCGTGCTGGGAAGTGTCGACGCGGTAAGACACATTGAACACATCACTGCTGTACTGTCGCCACTCTGAGCTGGGCTCTCTTTTGTCTTGTCTACGTGCCTTTATTGGCGTAAAGTGTGCGCATCGCGGTGCGCATCTCTTTCGCTCGTGAAGCAACAGCGGTGAGCAGCAGCGACAATGTCTGGAGGAAAACAAGAGGCTCGCGTCGGTGCGCGGTGATAAACGAGAGAAGGAGTCAGTGAGACTGTGACCTGAGTCTGACTCACTGACGTGCGCCTTCTTTCATCTCCTCACCACCGCAGCTGCTTCTTTTGTTCTCCACTTTATTGTCATTCTGCGTCTTTTTTCCGCCGCTGGGTACAAACACACAGGTTGGAGCTCAGAGACATTGTTACTATGTTACAGTGAGTGAATGTGGTCGCTGCTGCTGCTGCTGCACCACAGTCCTAACCTGAAAATAGCAGCTTTGTGAAGGCTGCTGGTTGACCTGCACAGTGACCACAGCCCGTTTTTACGCTTAAATTAATTATTTATCATTCTTTTGTATGTGAATTTCCCTAAATATTACGTGTTTTTTTACATTTACAACCAGGCATAGGATCCTCACAGGCTTCCATACAAGGCATTGGATTACATCAAATGTATCATTATGTTTTTGTAATAATACAAGCACTTAAAATGGCTCTTAAACTTTAACTTACATTTCAGGCAGAGGCAGGTTATTCAGTCTCATTTGGTTACAAATCTTGAGATTTCAGAAGGACACATGTACTAATATTAGTAAAGTTACTAAAAACAAGCTTTAACAGGAGGCGTTCATATTTATAGGATGTATTTTGTTGCTGTTGCTAATAGGGACAACATGAAACATGAATATAATATAATATGTAATACAACAATAATTCACTACATTATTTTCACAATATCAAGATATAATATGATTATAGCGCTTTTCTAGTCTTGATGACCACTCAAAGCTGCTTTACGCTACAGATTTAGCCATTCACACTTTCATACAGTCTACAATCTATGTGCATTCATCTTTCGTACACATTCACAGCTGCCAGGAGCCACGCAGGGTTATTTAAGTGTCTTGCCCATGGACACATCGGCATATAGACTAGCTGAGCCTGGAATCAAACCCACAAACTCTGAGTTGAAAGACAACTCGCTGTACCACTGAGCTACCGTCGCCCACTTTAACCTATTAAAGATCCAGCATGTAATAATCAGGAGGGCTTATTGGCATGATTTCAATGAACTAATGCAAGTGTATAATCACTTAATATTATAATAAGTATTTGTTTTGCCTTAAAAGTATTTAGTCTTGTGCTGTAGGCAAGGGCCTTGCTCTACAGAGGCCGCCATGTTTCTACAGCAACCTGAACACATGTGTGCATGTTTTGTAGCAGAAGACTGGCTCCACCCACTTAAAACCCTCTGTAGCCTTGCTTTATAGAGGCTGCCATGATTTTGTCGCAGCTCAGATGTACAAAATTAAGAGATTATTTTTGTCATGTGAAGGCCACCGTAGTTCTTTGACTCACTTGGGGAAACGGAGGGAGCAGAGGAAGCTACAATCTGCCACCGTCGCACTATTAGACGCGACTGATTCTTACACACCGGACCGTTTTAAGATGACTCTTAAATGAACTGAAATCACTTGACTGTACATTTGGGTAAGATTCCTTTCATTCCTATCTTCTATCTTCTAGATGTGCTCAAATATGCATGAATGTCTGTATTCATGCACATCACAAATACACAGGAAACTAACTTAACTTATGTTGCCAAATAATAATAGAAAATAAAACGCCGTAATATGTTACAAAAATACGACATCCAGGGTTTAAGTGTCTGAGATTGGATTCTCTCCATACATGATTATCCAGAAAATAAAAAAAATCACCACGATCAACTCCTTCTGAGAGCTTTTCCATCACCATGTGTTATAAAATCATACACTGTTCCATACTTTAGACGAGATCACCCTCTTAACCCGCGACTCCTTCCAGTGCCGTGCATTGATCGTCAGATCACAGACAATTCCAGTAACACAAAGCTTTTCTGCCCAAGTGCTCCTTTTGTTGAGCTTCACATGTTGACACACACCTAGTTGTGGTTTGTCTCACTCTGTGTGTGCGTGTGTGTCCTGGCAGCAGCATCAAATAATCAGAGCAGAGCCTCTTTCAGCAGGAGGCCCTAAAAACCTTCTCTTCCCTTCCCTGCCTCCGTGATGCAACTGCTACTTCTTTTTTTGGTCAACCTGACAACGTTTTACCCTTGTTCTTGTTGTTATTGAGCACATCCAGTGCAATGAGAGGAGAATGGCACTTGTTGGGAGCGGAGATTGAAGTGGTAGGCTGGTTGAAACGAAGCAGCCATGGTCCCAGTGGTAGGTAGGCGGGTGGGTGGACGATGGTGGGGGTGGGTTTTGAAGGAGATGGTAGAGTGAGAGAGAGCATTGGGAGAAGTGCTGCGGGGGTGGATGGAGGGCAGAGGCAGTGTGGTGGATGAGGGGGTGGAGGTCCTGTTCACCAGACACCTTTTTCTAAATTGGTCTTAATTTCAGTGACTCAGCTGGCATAGCTGGGAGTACCATGTCAGTAGCGCTCAGAACTGCCTCGAGGCTACTTTACTTTTAGTGTTGAGGCGAACAGGTGCTCCACAGTCATGGGAGCCAGGCAACCTACTCAGCTCACCCCGTCGCTCTTCCTTCTCCAGGCTTCAGCAACCAAAAGTGGGCTTTAGCCTCCATGTCCTTCCATTTCCCCCAATACCACTACCACCACCAGCACCACCATGGTTAAATAGAGCCCTTTGGTCTTTGCTCAACCATGTCAGACCCCACGTTGTTGACCCTTGGTGGGGGAAGTTTCTCATTTGTGAGGACTCTGAAGGAGCCGTCCTCACGGTGAGGAGAGAGGTCAGAGGTCAGCGACAGGCACTCTGCCGGTCACCTCCCACTCATTTACCTTCATGCACGTATCAGTGTGACAGACGGAGCGTCTACAACTTGTTCTGCTGAAGTTAAAGGAAAAACAAGAGTTAAAGATCTTTTTTGTAGTTGTAGTTCATGTTTTGCCTCATTTATAGTAGACAAAGGCGAACAACTGACACATGGAACTGTATGTTTGGTCCCATTTTAGAAAGACAATGGATGAATATCTTTTGCAATCTCCTGTGTTTTTGTTTCAAGATAAAGTCACATTAGATCACATTATGAACCAATTATGTAATGACATGTTTAATGGTCATTATTACATATCATTTCCAGTATCGATTTTTAACTAATTTATATGTTTTTGATTACTTTTCTTTATCTAAAATGAAGAATTTGGGCCTCTCTTTGCTCTGATGCTATATACTACAGTATATATAAAAGAATATACAATATAATTTGACTTTTAATTGTGGCACGTTTGCCCTGATCAACCCCCGAGCCTGGTTTTAACACTTGGCCTGGACTATTGTGTAATGGACTCCTGTGGTTATGTGGGATACGCTGCCATGTTGGAGAGGTGCCATTAACACAAGTGGCTGAAATGTCATCGCTTCTTCTTCCCGACAACAAAATTTCTGTTCTGTGATACAGGGAGGGGGTGGAGGGGCGTGAGGTTATCCTGTAAACAAGCTGCAGAGGTCATTGAAGAGGAATAGGTATCATACTGTCAAACTGTTAAAGGGCTGCTTCATCCAAACTACCAAAACAAAATTTGTTTTATCTTGCCGTCCAGATACATTGCTTTCAGTTGTATTTACACAGAATCTTGTAGGGATTTTATTTTATTTTAGATTTTATGACCATGGCTAAGTACAAAATTACATCATAGTGCTCAAAGGAATAACAATAAATAACAAAGGCAACATCCACTGCTTTGTTTTTAGGACTTATAATTACCACCAGAAAGTAAATGATTATACTTTTTATAACCCGGTGACAGTTAACCATATAACAGTCAGTGTATGATATAAAACACTGCATCGAGCGGTATCTGTGTGAGCCACCTTAATACAGAACCATTACTAAAACAGATGTTTACTGCAGTTCATCACAGAGTGAACTATAATTTACAAAACATGAGGTTTTCACACGGCAGCTTTAAGATAGCACAACAGCAGAAGGCCTGCATTAATTGTTGTTTATGTAATGTAATATACACTGGTGGTGTTTTTTATTTTGTCTTTGTCTCACGGTGGATCACGTCTTCCAGCTAAGAGGGTAGATACCTGACTCGAGCCCGTCGGGACCTGACACACAAAACATAGAATGCCTGTCGGGTTCAGGTCAGACTCTGGGAGTAGTGCAAGTACTCTCTCAGGGTTCAGACAGGTAGGGAAATAAATTGCAGCTGGACTCCTTCTGTCATGGAAGAGCCTTGACAGTAGAATGATATTGCTGCTGTATTCATGTGTGTGTGACGTAACTCTTAACTATTTTATAAAGTTATGTCACTGCAGCACTGCGGAACCATCGACATTGTGATGCTAACTGTAAAAAAAGAAAGAAAATGAGGCCACTGATGATGTATGAGCGATATTTGTCTTAATGTTTACATCCATCCAAGCAAATAAAACGGAAACCAGTAAAAGACTGATACTGCAAAAATGTGACCCCCCCAAAGAAAAAAAAAAGAAGAAAAAAAGAACTGCATTGTTTTAGGTAAACGGAGCCCTTTGAGTCTCTGAGCGGTTCTGCTCCACCGTTCCTCTCTGATCCGTTTCGACCTTATGTACCATCACATTCTCTCT
>NW_025321397.1:0-18544 GCF_019176455.1 Solea senegalensis
TTACAGTGCAAGTAAAGATGGTTACAGTGCAATTAAAGGTGGTTACAGTTCAAGTAAAGGTGGTTACAGTGCAAGTAAAGATGGTTACAGTGCAAATAAAGAATCAGAATCAGAATCAGAAGAGCTTTATTGCCAAGTATGATTTGCACATACAAGGAATTTGTTCTGGTGACATAGGTGCATACAAGCATACAAAGTTTAAAAAAGAAAGTGAAACAGTAAGAAGTTAAGTGAAACAGTAAAACAGTAAAAGTTAAGTGAAACAGTAACGTATTGTATATATACACAGTATATAAATGTTTTTTTTTTTTTTTGTTTTTTTTTTTTAAAGATGAAAAAGAGCACTACAGAAGAGCAGTAAAGAGCAGTACAACTGGGCAGTAAGTGAGTAACAGTGAAATATTCACCAGGTGCAAAAGTTCACGGTAATGACGTTAATATAACGCATAAAGGATGTAAGATAATGTGACATGTAGAGGCAGAGGAGGAGTGTGAGGAGTGTCAGGGGGGCGCTCCGGGCCTTGTTGATAAGGCTCGTAGCAGACGGGAAAAAACTGTTCTTGTGGCGTGAGGTTCTGGTCCTGATGGACCGCAGCCTCCTGCCAGAGGGGAGTGACTCAAAGAGTTTCTGTCCAGGGTGGGAGGGATCAGCCATAATCTTTCCTGCACGCCTCAGGGTTCTGGAGGCGAACAAGTCCTGGAGAGATGGAAGATTGCAGCCAATCACCTTCTCTGCAGACCGAATGACACGCTGCAGTCTGCCCTTGTCCTTGGCCGTGGCAGCAGCGTACCAAATGGTGATGGAGGAGGTGAGGATGGACTCAATGATGGAGGAGTAGAAGTGCACCATCATTGTCTTTGGCAGGCTGAATTTCTTCAGCTGCCGCAGGAAGAACATCCTCTGCTGGGCTTTTTTGATGAGAGAGCTGATGTTCAGCTCCCACTTGAGGTCCTGGGTGATGATAGTTCCCAGGAAGCGAAAGGAATCCACAGTGTCAACTGTGGAGTCACAGAGGTTGATGGGTGCAGGTGAGGCTGGGTTCTTCCTGAAGTCCACGACCATCTCCACTGTCTTTAGAGCGTTGAGCTCTAGGTTGTTTCGGTTGCACCAAGTGACCAGCTGGTCAACCTCCCACCTGTAGGCGGACTCGTCACCATCAGAGATGAGTCCGATGAGAGTGGTGTCGTCCGCGAACTTCAGGAGCTTGACAGACTGGTGACTGGAGGTGCAGCAGACTGGTGACTGGAGGTGCAGCTGTTTGTGTACAGGGAGAAGAGCAGAGGAGAAAGAACGCAGCCCTGGGGGGACCCGGTGCTGATGACCTGTGAGTCGGAGACATGTTTTCCCAGCTTCACATGCTGCTTCCTGTCAGACAGGAAGTCAGTGATCCACCTGCAGATGGAGTCAGGCACGCTCAGCTGGGAGAGCTTCTCCTGGAGCAGAGCCGGGATGATGGTGTTGAAGGCAGAGCTGAAATCCACAAACAGGATCCTGGCGTAGGTTCCTGCGCCAAGGTGGTTACAGTGCAAGTAAAGATTGTTACAGTGCAAGTCAAGGTGGTTACAGTGCAAGTAAAGATGGTTACAGTGCAAGTAAAGATGGTTACAGTGCTGCAATTAAAAGGTGGTTACAGTGCAAGTAAAAGAGGTGGTTGAGTGCAAGTAAAGATGGTTACAGTGCAAGTAAAGGTGTGGTTACAGTGCAAGTCAAAGGTGGTACAGTGCAATTAAAAAGGTGGTTACAGTTCAAGTAAAAGAAATTGGTTACGGGCAATTAAAGGTGGTTACAGTTCAAGTAAAGGTGGTTACAGTGCAAGTAAAGATGGTTACAGTGCAAGTAATGGTGGTTACAGTGCAAGTCAAGATGGTTACGAGTGCAAGTAAAGATGGTTACAGTGCAAGTAAAAGGTGGTTACAGTGCAATTAAAGATGGTTACAGTGCAATTAAATATGGTTACAGTGCAATTAAAAGGTGGATTTACAGTGCAAGTAAAGATGTGGTTACAGTGCAAGTAAAAGGTGGTTCAGTGCAAGTAAAGATATGGATTTACAGTGCAAGTAATGGTGGTTACAGTGCAAGTAAAGATGGTTACACAGTGCAAAAGTGGTTACAGTGCAGAGGTAAAGATTAGTTTACAGTGCGATTAAAAGGTGAGATTTTTGGCCAGTTCAAGTAAAGGTGGATTTACAGTGCAAGTAAAGATGGTTACGGGTGCAAGTAAAGGTGGTTACAGTTCAAGTCAAGGTGGTTACGAGGAGAAGTGCAAGTAATGATGGTTACAGTGCAATTAAAGGTGGTTACAGTTCAAGTAAAGGTGGTTACAGTTCAAGTAAAGGTGGACAGTTTACAGTGCAAGTAAAGATGGTTACAGTGCAAGTAATGTAGGTGGTTACAGTGCAAGTCAAGATGGTTACAGTGCAAGTAAAGATAGTTGCAGTGCAAGTAAGGTGAGAAGGTGGTTACAGTTCAAGTAAAGGTGGTTACAGTGCAAGTAAAGATGGTTACAGTGCAAGTAATGGTGGTTACAGTGCAAGTCAAGATGGTTACAGGAAAGGGCCTCAGTCTCCTCAGCAGGTGGAGACGACTTTGGCCCTTGTTGTACAGGACATCTGTGTTGTGTGTCCTCCACAACCTCAATATCCAAACCCTGGATGGTCACTGGTGCAGTCTGGAGAACCTTCCTCCTGACGTCGATCACCACCTCCTTTGTCTTGCTGGCGTTCATGCTCAGGTGGTTCAGCTCCTCTCAGCTCCTCTTTGGCCCCAGATCGAAAACCTCTCTTTTTCTCGTTTAGCAGGGTTTTCAGTTCTGACACACCAGAAAAACACCCTAACTGTTTACACATCGATTTGTTTATCTTTGTTTATCTTTGTTTATCTTTGTTTATCTTTGTTCTGCAGAGGATCCTGGAGTTGGAGGCCATGTTGTTTGAGGCTCTGCAGCAGGAGGCGGAGTCTAGGATGGCGGGATTCAAGGCGGAGGAGCGGCGCTTCTCCGAAACGCTGTCGGAGGAGGAGAGGGAGGAGCTACGGCGAGCCATGGACCAATGGAAACGAAGCGTGATGTGCGAGCTGAGAGAAAGAGACGTCCAGATCCTCCGAGAGAGGATGGAGCTGCTGCAGCTCACACAGCAGGTAAACAAATAAACACGCTTTAAAGTCACAGGTAAACAAGTAAATACGCTGAAAAGTCACAGGTAAACAAGTGAACAAGCTTAAAAGTCACAGGTAAACGCGCTTTAAAGTCAGCGCAAACATGCTTTTAAAGTTACAGGTAAACAAGTAAACATCAGCTTAAAAGTCATGTCACAGGTAAACAAGTAAAACCAATTTTAAACTCAAAAGGTAAAACCAGTAAAACACACGTCTGTAAACGGAAGTCACAGGTAAAGCAAATGAAACATGCTTTAAGTCACAGGTAAACAAGTAAACATTTTAAAGTCAACAGGTAAACAAGTAAACCGCTTTAAGTCAAAAGAAACAAGTAAGTAAAAAAGCTTTAAAGTCACAGGTAAACAAATGGCAGCTTTAAAGTCACAGGTAAACAATTACAGCTTTAAAGTGTAAACAAGTAAACACGCTTTAAAGTCACAGGTAAACAAGTAAACCACTTTAAACTCAAAGGTAAACAAGTAAACCACTTTAAAGTCACAGTTAAACATGCTTTAAAGTCACAGGTAAACAAGTAAGCAAAGTCACAGGTAAAACAAGTAAACCACTTTAAACAAGGGTGAAAACAGTCACAGTTAAACATGCTTTAAAGTCACAGGTAAACTCAAGTAAACTTAAGCAAAGTCTGAGGTAAACATGTAAACAGCTTCAGAGTCTGGGTAAACAAGTAAACTAGTATACGGGTAAGCTTTAAAGTCCAGCTTCAATGTCACAGGTAAACAAGTAAACTTAAGCTTGAAAAGTCACAGGTATACAAGTAAACATTCTTAAAAGGTGGGTAAACAAGTGGCTTGCAGCTTTAAAGTCAAGGTAAACAAGTAAACACGCTTTAAAGTCACAGGTAAACAAGTAAACATTCTTTAAAGTCACAGGTAAACAAGTAAACATTCTTTAAAGTCACAGGTAAACAAGTAAACACGCTTTAAAGTTAAAGGTAAACAAGTAAACACGCTTGAAAGTCACAGGTAAACAAGTAAACATTCTTTAAAGTCACAGGTAAACAAGTAAACACGCTTGAAAGTCACAGGTAAACAAGTAAACTTGTGTTTGTGTTTGACAGAGAAACAAGGAGCTGGAGGAGTTTATAGAAACACAGAAACGACAGATCAAAGAGCTGGAGGAGAAGGTAGAGCATCATTTATCATCATGGTTACAGGAGGTGGAGCTTCATCATCATCTTCATCATCACCTGATCTGACTTCTTCATCTTCTCTTCCAGTTCCTCTTCCTCTTCCTCTTCTTCTCTCTGGCCTTCATCCTCTGGTCGTAAAAACAGCAGGTGACACACACATACACACACACAATAATAATCCTGTTGCGTGTATAAAACCACAACATCACGGCCGTCAGTATCTTGTATTCTTATATATATGTATATATATATATTAGTATATATATATATATATATATACATATATATATATATATATATATATATATATATATATATATATATATATATATATATATATATATATATAATACAAGATACTGACGGCCGTGATGTTGTGGTTTTGGGCACACTGCAAAACACACCGGTGCTGTGAGTCTATTTATGCACCTACGTGGGATGATGACCAGTCTTTCATAAGGCTTTTTGCTCAAATCCCAAACTTAGACAGTCATCGTATAATTATGGGTGGGGATTTCAATCTGGTTCAGGATGTGAGTTTAGACAGGTCCTCTTCTATCCAAATCAGCATAGGTGGTGAGGAGTTATGCTTCCCAGTTGGGGATTTGGGACCCCTGGAGATTTAGTTACCCTCAAAGCAGAGCTTTCTCATTCTTTTCACACGTACACTACACATTTTCTTGCATTGACTTTTTCTTAGTTGATAATAACCTTCTACATTGTGTCAAAGCATGTGAATACCACCCTATAAACATATCAGATCATGCCCCAACTTCAGTGGACATTAGCGTCCCACATGGTACAACCCGCCCTCCACCATGGAGGGTTAGCTCCCACTTGCTGGCGGATAATACGTTCAAGGACTTTGTTGCTGCACAAATCCGCTCCTATATTGAACTCAACGATACTCCAGGCATTAGTAGTAACATTTTGTGGGAGGCACTTAAAGCTACAGTTCGTGGAAAGGTGATATCCTGTATTTCTCAGATGAGAAGGGCTGACAGAGCAAGGTTAGTGGAGATTGCAGAGGATTTACTCAAACTTGATGAAATTTACTCGACTTCTCCATCCCCCAGCCTCTCCAAAACACGGCTTCTATTACACTCAGAGCATGATCTGCTGATGACACATATCGTGGAGAGACAACTTAGACAAACCAAACAACACTTCTTTGAACAGGGAGACAAAGCTGGGAGACTCTACACTGGATCCAGTGCAGTCTTTGTGACACCTGCCCACCTTGGGCTCACACTGAAATGTCATCATCCCACTGCTCTCTACACTCAGCTGTCCATATGTGTTCATAAGGTATCGCACAACCCGGTCGTCACCAACACAATTAGGTCTTGGCTTCAGTTGAGGAAACAATACAGTCTGCTGAGGGCTTGGGCCCGTACTCCAATCTTGAATAATCACTCATTTCTCCCCTCCCGCTCTGACCCCACTTCTCGTACATGGTCGAACGAAGGCCTCAACACACTTAACGACTTGTACGAGAGGGACACCTTTTCGTCTTTCGTGTCTTTGTCAGCTAAGTACAATTTGCCCAATAGACACTTTTTTAGATTCCTCCAAGTACGACACTTTATCCAAAAGCAGTTTCCAGACTTTCCGAACCGCCCCCCGAAGCGGAACGTGACCAATTTCTCGACCTTGATGCTGATCAGAAAGGACTGATTTCTATAACAGAATCGGCCTCTTGTGTCCAGTCCCCACCGCATCACTTAAGGGTGTGTGGGAGCAGGAATTAGGGGTGGGCATAGATGACGACCAGTGGAGAAGCGTTTTAAAACTGGTCCACTCCTCATTCATATGTGCCAGACGTGGCCTTTTACAATGTAAAGTGATCCATAGAGTCCACTATACCAATGCTAAATTGGCTAGAATATATTTTGCTTGTCACCGTTGCCAACAGTCTCCAGCTGACCGTTCACACATGTTCTGGTCGTGTTCAAGGCTGTTTAACTTCTGGTCAGCTATATTTAAGACTCTTGAACAGACCCTTGACATGATTTTGGAGCCGAACCCCCTCACTGCCCATATTTGGTCTACCACCAAGTGAAAACTCGTCTGGTTCTGCAAAGCGTGTCATTGCCTTCATCACTCTGCTAGCCAGGCGTACTATTCTTCTCCCCCAACTCATAATAGATGGTTACAGGAAGTTTTACGTTGTCTACAGCTAGAGAAGTTGAGATCCTCACAAATGGGATCTGTTACACCCTTTCGGAGGACCTGGGACCCTCTGTTAGCCCTGATTAGCGACAAGCTTACCATCACCCCTGACGATGCTGAGTCCACCCCTTAGGCAGAGTTGAACAATGGAGTGAGATACCCGCCCCCTTTTTATTTTTTTATAATTATTATTATTTTAATTTTTTTCTTGTTTATTTATGTATTTAATGAATTATTTTTCAGTCATTGGTGTTATATATATATATATATCCACGGTATATATTTATACACACACAGTATATACTGCTTGTTACATCGTTAACGTTCTGTCTGTGCTGCAGTGTCTTCAGGCGTCCACAGGGGGGCGTGTCCAGCTCACTGGCTTCACTGCCCCACTCAGCAGCCAATCAGAGCAGAGCGCAGCTGTCAGCTGACTCGCCACAGTGCCGCCGCTCCGGATGGAGGGGTCGACCATGGAGGAGGAGCTTCCGAGGCGAGGCGCTAACGAGCTTAACGAGCTTCCTGTCGGGGTTTGTTTGAACAGTGAGCGCGTGCTCTCAGTGTTCACTGACTGTGACATCACAGGTGACATCACTGATGACATCACTGATGATATCACTGTGACACACCAGAAAAAAACTGTCTGGTTCAGTTGAATGAAACTTTGTTCTGATTGGCTGTCGCACCTGCAGTCAGTGTGTGTGTGTGTGTGTGTGTGTGTGTGTGTGTGTGTGTGTGTGTGTGTGTGCTCACAGTGATGGAGAAAGTAGGTCAGAGCTTCATGATCATGACTGGAGGATTTTACAGAACTGAACTGAAGATTATATTGTATTAAATGATAATGTGTTATATGATAAAATGATATTATATGATATGAAATGATTGTCATGTATCTAATGAGTTGTTTTTGAAGTGTTCATGTGTTCATGTTTAAACATTATTTTTAAACCATATTGGTTTTTTGTCTTTTTAAATCATTGAAGTTATTTGAAGTTTCATGTTTTTTTTCCATGAATGATTCGATTTTAAACTTTTGAGGTGAAACTATCAAAACGTGGTCGTCAACGGCAACGAAAACAAACAACAACAAAACGTCACTTTTCGGATTCCACAGGATATTTTTGTATCTGCACTGTGAGTCTGAACATGTGACGAGTCTGACTGTGATGTCATCGATCATCCATCAATGTCATCTATGATCGGTGATCGATGACATTTAAGACCAATTCCTGTTTGTGTTTTATTAACAAGAATGAAAACAAATCACAGGTCAATAAAAAGAGAAAACAATTGTAATGTATTTGTGTGTCTGTACTTCAGTGTGTGTGTGTGTGAGATAAAGTGAATCTGACAGAAGAGACTGAGTTTGAGAACATCGACATAGATGAGCACTGACCTGTGTGTGTGTGTGGTCATGTGACCCGTCTCTAGTAACCAGTCAGAGTTTTTTGATTGTGGTTCACATGAATCTGTATCACATAACCATGACGATCATGTGATGATTGACGGAGAGTAACTGCTGCTGTTTGCTGTAGATTGAATTTCCTCTTTTCCTCGTTTGTTTTCTTGTTGTTTGATGAAGGGAAGAAGTTTGCAGGTAATTTCTTCACCTTCCTCTGATTTGTTCTTCTCAGTGTGAGGTCCCAGTTCCTCGTCCTCGTCCTCGTCTCTCTTCGTCTCAGATCAGGTCCATCATGTCTGAGTGCAGCTTCTCTCAGGACGATGACTCCTCGTGTCTCCTCTCGCGCCTCGGCTCAGCGTCTCCTCGGCCTCGGATGAAGTATGGTGGGATGTTCTGCAGCGTTGAAGGAGCGTTTGAGAACAAAACACTCAACTTTGAGTCGTTCACGCCACGAACACAGCGACGGCGAGCTGATGATGGGGGAGGACACACCCGAGAAAACTACAGCAAGAGAGAGGTTCATTCTGTTTTACTCAAATACAGATATTAAATGAGTTTAACTTGGAAGATAATCTGATTATATGCAGCAGAGTCGTTGTTTGTCAACAAAAAAACAAACTTTATATTCAATTAATATGTGAAATACACATGATTCTGGCAATTTATTTGAAAATCTGACATGCGAGAACTGATATTTTATTTGAAATTGCAGCATCTTATTCTGAAATTCTGATATTTTATTTGAAATTGCAGCATCTTATTCTGAAATTCTGATATTTTATTTTGAAACCTTCGATTTTATTTTTGAATTTCTGATATTTTATTCCGACATTGCAGCATCTTATTCTGAAAATCTGACGTTTTATTTTGCAAGTCCATAACGGAAGTAGGTTGTGTGACTGTCAGCAGCGTGACGTCACAATTGACAGAAACAACAATAGCGGGCGGTGTTAGCGCGACTGAAAGCGATCAGCCGATCACAGATTGATCAGGATGTCGTTCCAGAACAAGAAGAGCAGCGCGAGGTCCGGGGTACGTACCGAACCGAGCCGAGCGGAGCCGAGCCGAGCCGAGCCGCAGTAACCGGGACACGGCGTCAGGAGGGAGGATGCTCGTGCTCCACCTGTCAATCATCGCTGTTAGAATCAGGCCCGGTCTGTTCGGCTCGGCTCGGCTCGTTTCTGTTTGGTTCTGCTCGGCTCGGCTTGGCTCCATGTTTAAACTGTTCCGTTAATGTGTGTGTGTGTGTGTGTATTTGAGGATAAAAGTGGGTCAGACGTCACGTGACTCTAGTTTTAGTGACGTCACATTAGGCCAGTCATTGATTGATTGACTGTTTTACCCAGCATTCTTTGCGTGTGCAGGGCGACCGTCTGCTGGTCAAAGGAGGAAAAATCGTCAACGACGACCAGTCGTTCTATGCCGACGTTTACGTGGAGGACGGCATCATCAAGTATCAATAATCAATAATCAATACTATCAACAATAATATTATACTGTGACCCCTGACCTCCAGGTGTCGCTGTTTCTGACATCACTTCCTGTGTCTCACTCAGACAGATCGGTGAGAACCTGATCGTCCCGTCCGGCGTGAGGACGGTGGACGCGTACGGTCAGCTGGTCATTCCAGGGGGTGTCGACGCCAACACCAGCCTGCAGGGGGCGACGAGAGGCATGAGCCCAGCTGACGACTTCACTCGGGGAACCAGGGCGGCGCTGAGGGGCGGGACCACCACCATCAGTCAGTATTAATCGATCAGTCAGGCAATATTAATCAATATGTCAAGGGCCACGCTGAGGGGCGGGACCATAGACCTATATAAAGGCTGGATGTCTGAGGGCGGAGTGTGGAACGTCCACACAGGCCATCACTCATCACTTGTGTTAGCTGACTGTGGCAAGATGGCCGCCCTGCGTGAACGTTCCACACTCCGCCCTCAGACATCCAGCCTTTATATACGTCTATGGGCGGGACCACCACTGTCACTCAGTACTAATCAATCTGTCAATCGAACTGTACTGATCGGTCAGTAATCGATCAGTCAGACATTATTAATCGATCAGTTAGACAGTAATGATTGATCAGTACTGACTGTGCGTCAACTGTGTTCACACTTGACCACTGACCTCTGTGCTGTGTTCACAGTTGACCTCTGACCTCTGTGCTGTGTTCACACTTGACCTCTGACCTTGTGCTGTGTTCACAGTTGACCACCTGCTGGTTGAACCAGGTACTAGTTTACTGTCTGCGTTTGATCAGTGGAAGGAGACGGCGGAGGAAACGTCGTGCTGCGACTTCTCTCTTCACCTGGACGTCGCACGCTGGCACGACGGCCTGCAGGAGGAGCTAGAGACACTCGTCAAAGACAAAGGTCCATTTAAACTGCAGTACTGTGTGTGTATTTACTGCAGTACTGTGTGTATTTACTGCAGTACTGTGTGTGTATTTACTGCAGTACTGTGTGTGTAATTACTGCAGTTGTGTGTAATTACTGCAGTACTGTGTGTGTATTTCCTGCAGTACTGTGTGTGTATTTTACTGTGTGTGTACTGCAGTACTGTGTGTGTATTTACTGCAGTACTGTGTGTGTAATTACTGCAGTACTGTGTATTACTGCAGTACTGTGTTTTACTGCAGTCCTGTGTGTTTTACTGCAGTACTGTGTGTGTATTTGCTGCAATACTGTATGTATTTACTGCAGTACTGTGTGTGTATTATTGCAGGTACTGTGTGCTGTGTTACTGCAGTAGTGTGTGTAATTACTGCAGTACTGTGTGTATTTACTGCGGTACTGTGTGTGTGATTACTGCAGTACTGTGTGTATTTACTGCAGTAGTGTATTTACTGCAGTACTGTGTGTGTATTTGTCACTGCAATACTGTATGTATTTACTGCATACTGTGTGTGGCAGTACTGTGTGTGTATTTACTGGTACTGTGTGTGTATTTACTGCAGTACTGTGTGTGTAATTGCTGCAGTACTGTGTGTTTACTGCGTAGTGTATTGTAATTACTGCAGTATTTGCTGCAGTACTGTGTGTGCAGTGTACAGTACTATGTGTGTATATACTGCAGTACTGTGTGTATTTACTGTAGTAGTGTGTGTAATTACTGCAGTACTGTGTGTATTACTACTGCAGTACTGATTTACTGCAGTACTGTGTGTATTTACTGCAGTAGTGTGTGTATTTACTGCAGTACTGTGTGTGTACTGCTGTATTTACTGCAGTAGTGTGTGTACTGCAGTAGTGTGTGTGCAGTAGTGTGTGTATTTACTGCAGTACTGTGTGTGTATTTACTGCAGTACTGTGTGTATTACTGCAGTACTGTGTGTGTGGTACAGTAGTACTGCAGTGTGTATTTACTGCAGTACTGTGTGTGTATTTACTGCAGTACTGTGTGTATTTACTGCAGTGTGCGTATGTGTGTATTTACTGCAGTACTGTGTGTGTATGTGTGTGTACTGCAGTAGTGTGTGTGTATTTACTGCAGTGTGTGCATTACTCAGTACTGTGTGTGTACTTACACTGTGTGTTGCAGTACTGTGTGTGCATTACTCCAGTACTGTGTGTACTGTGTGTGTATTTACTGCAGTAGTGTGTGTAATTACTGCAGTACTGTGTGTGTAATTACTGCAGTACTATGTATTTACTGCAGTACTGCTGTAGTAGTGTGTGTCTGCAGTACTGTGTACTGTGTATTACAGTACTGTGTGTACAGTACTGTGTGTAATTACTGCAGTACTGTGTGTGTATTTACTGCAGTACTGTGTGTATTTACTGCAGTACTGTGTGTGTAATTACTGCAGTACTGTGTGTGTATTTACTGCAGTACTGTGTGTGTAATTACTGCAGTACTGTGTGTGTTACTGCAGTACTGTACTGCGGTTACTGCAGTACTGTGTGTATTTACTGCAGTACTGTGTGTGCAGTACTGTGTGTGTGCTGTACTGTGCATTTACTTCAGTACTGTGTGTGTGTTTTACTGCAGTACTGTGTGTATGTATACTGCAGTACTGTGTGTGTATTTACTGCAGTACTGTGTGTGTGTACTGTGTATTTATTGCAGTACTGTGTGTGTAATTGCTGCAGTACTGTGTATTTACTGCAGTAGTGTGTGTAATTACTGCAGTACTGTGTGTGTGCGTACTGTAGTAGTGTGTGTACTGCAGTACTGTGTGTATTTACTGCGCTGTGTGTACTGCAGTAGTGTGTGTACCAGTTCTGTGTGTATTTACTGCAGTAGTGTGTGTGTGTACTGTGTACTGTGTGTGTGTATTTACTGCAGTACTGTGTGTGTATTTACTGTACTGTGTGTGTATTTACTGCAGTACTGTGTGTATTTACTGCAGTACTGTGTGTGTACTGCAGTACTGTGTATTACTGCAGTACTGTGTGTGTAATTACTGCAGTACTGTGTGTGTTTACTGCAGTACTGTGTGTGTATTTACTGCAGTACTGTGTACTGCAGTAGTGTGTGTGTATTACTGCAGTACTGTGTGTGCATTTACTCAGTACTGTGTGTGTACTGTGTGTAGTGTGTGTAATGTGTGTATTTACTTACTGTGTGTACTGCAGTACTGTGTGTATACTTACTACAACTGTAGTACAACTGTACTGCTGCAGTACTGTGTGTGTATTTACTACTGTGTGTGTACTGTGTGTATTTACTGTAGTACTGTGTGTGTATTTACTACTGTGTGTATTTACTGCAGTACTGTGTGTATTTACTGCAGTACTGTGTGTGTAATTACTGCAGTAGTGTGTGTGTATTACATTTACTCAGTACTGTGTGTGCAGTACTGTGTGCAGTAGTTGTGTGTATTTAGTGCAGTACTGTGTGTGTATTTACTGCAGTAGTGTGTGTGTATTTGCTCCAGTACTGTGTGTGCATTTACTCCAGTACTGTGTGTGTATTTACTGCAGTACTGTGTGTGTATTTACTGCAGTAGTGTGTGTATTTTCAGGTGTAAACTCCTTCCTCTTCTTCATGACGTACAAAGATAAATATCAGAGCTCTGATTCTCAGGTAAACCATGAACACAGTTATTGTTACAGTGATTTATTATGGTTGTGTTTTTCTTCCTGTAATTTCACCTGTGCTTGTTTCCATGGTTACAGCTCTACGAGGCGTTCGGGGTCCTGCGGGATCTTGGAGCGATCGCACAGGTTCACGCTGAGAATGGTGACATCATTGATGAGGTAATAACTGTGTTTACCTTTTATTGCTAACTGGTTTAAATTGGTTTGGACTGGTTTCCAGAATCTCTTTAAACTGGATGAAACTGGATGAAACATTTTGAACAGCTGTTAGTGTTTTTAAACTGGAATAATCTGGAGTAAACTGGAGTAAATTAAAAATAATTCTTAATTGGGGGATTGATAAATGCTATGCTAGTGTAGTCTTTTAGCTCTTTTTAGCTAAATTAAACTGTAAATTAACTGGATAAAACGGGTGTAATCTGGATTAAACTGGATTTGACAGGTTTGAACTGTCATATTTCAGGAGCAGAAGAAGGTTCTGTCTCTGGGCATCACTGGACCTGAAGGACACGTGTTGTCTCACCCTGAGGAGGTAAACACACCTGAGACGTCACGATTCAAATCTGATGGGATTAATAACATCCAGCGTCACACAGGTGTGTGTGTGTGTGTGTGTGTTACAGTGTGAGACAGAGGCCGTATATCGAGCCATCACCATCGCCAAACAGGCCAACTGTCCGCTGTACGTTACCAAGGTCATGAGCAAATCTGCTGCTGATGTCATCGCTAACTCCAGGAAGAAAGGTGATGATGTCATCATTTTTTAAATCCAGATTAGGTTCAGATTAGAGAAGGATAACGTGTGCGTGGTCCCGTCTCTGTCCTCAGGTATCGTCGTGTACGGTGAGCCAATCACAGCCGGCCTCTGCACTGACGGCTCTCACTATTGGTCCAGAGATTGGGCGACAGCGGCGGCGCTGGTCATGAGCCCGCCCCTGAACCCTGACCCTTCAACTCCACACTATCTCACCTCCATGTTAGCATGGTTAGCTGGACTTTTTCTTTGTTAGCATGATTAGCATACATGGACTCCTCCCCCAGGTGAAGCAGACTGTGCCTGTTGCGTGTCATTTCAGCGGCGACCTGCAGGTGGCGTCGAGCGCTCACAGCGGCTTCTCCACGTCTCAGAAAGCTGTGGGAAAAGACGACTTCACTCTGATCCCCGAGGGCACGACGGGCATCGAGGAGAGGATGTCTGTGGTGTGGGACAGAGCTGTGGTGAGATCATGTGACCTTTGACCCTTTACATTCAGCGGAGGACATTCTGTCTGTCTCTCTGTCTCTTTTGTCTCAGGCCACAGGAAAGATGGACGAAAACGAGTTTGTCGCAGTGACGAGCACCAACGCTGCCAAAGTCTTCAACATGTACCCGAGGAAAGGTGAGAGACACGCGAGGGACACGAGAGACAAACGAGACACGTGAGAGACAAGCGAGACACATGAGAGAGACGCGAGAGACATGTGCAAGATATGCAACACGTGAGAGACAAGCGAGACACGTGAGAGACATGTGAGACATGTGTAAGAGACATGTGAGAGACAAGCGAGAGACACGTGCGAGACACGAGACATGCAAGAGACACGTGCAACACGAGACGTGTGAGACATGCGAGAGACACGTGCAACACGATACACTTGAGAGACATGCGACACGTGAGAGACAAGCGAGACACGCGACATGCAAGAGACACGAGACGTGAGAGAGACAAGACATGCGAGAGACACAAGACATGTGAGAGACATGAGATACACAAGAGACATGTGAGAGAGACGAGACATGCGAGAGAAACAAGACATGTGAGACACGAGACATGCGAGAGACACGTACGAGACATACATGCGAGGCACGTGCAACACAATACACGTTAGAGACATGCGACACGTGAGAGACACGCGACATACGACATACACGAGACGTGAGAGAGACAAGACATGTGAGAGACATGAGACACGCAAGAGACATGTACGAGACATGTGAGAGAGACGAGACATGCTAGAGAAACAAGACATGCGAGACACGAGACATGCACGATACACGTGAGAGACGTGCGAGAGACACGAGATGTGAGAGACACACAAGAGACATGCACGAGACACGAGACATGTGAGATACGAGTGAGACATGCGAAAGACACACGACGTGCGAGACACGAGACATGCGAGAGACATGGGAGACGCAGGCAAGGCGGAGATAAGACAGAGTTCACGTAATTGTCAAAGTGAATTATAAAAAGTATTTTTTAACTATACTGCTGCTGTGTGTGCATGTGTGTGTGTGTTTGTGCGTGTGTGTGTGTTTGTGTGTGTGTGTGTGTGTGTTGTGTGTGTTGTGTGTGTGTTGTGTGTGTGTGTTTGCGTGTGTTGTGTGTGTGTGTTTGTGCGTGTGTGTGTTTGTGCGGTATGTGTGTTTGTGTGTTTGTGCGCGGTGTGTGTGTGTGTGTGCGTGTGTGTGTGTGTGTGTTGTGTGTGTGTGTGTGTGTGTGTGTGTTTGTGCGTATGTGTGTTTGTGTGTGTGTGTGTGTGTGTGTGTGTTTGTTTGTGTGTGTGTGTGTGTAGGTCGTGTCTCAGTGGGAGCAGACGCAGACCTCGTCGTCTGGAACACCAAAGAGACTCGAACAGTTTCAGCAAAGACTCACAGTCTGGTAACAGCATTACAAGCATCATAATTGTTGTCATGGTAACCTGACCCCGCCCCCTCACCACACTCCCTCTCTGTGTGTGTGTGTGTAGAATGTGGAGGTGAACATCCTGGAGGGTTTGGAGTTCCGCGGCGCAGCGTCTGTGGTGATCAGCGGAGGACGAGTTGTCCTGGAGGACGGAAATCTGTCCGCAGCTGCAGGGTCAGGACGCTTCGTCCCCAGGAAGTCCTTCCCCGACGCCGTCTACAAGAGGATCAGAGCTCGCAGCAAGGTCACTAACCAGCACCACTAACCAGCTGGTTCAGCAGTTAACCAGACACTGACGCATGTGTCTCTCTGTCTTTGACTCAGATGGCGGAGGCGCGCGGCGTCCCCCGTGGAAACTACGATGGTCCAGTCCATGATGTCATTAGCATGACGAAGTCTGTCCCTCCCACTCCGACCAGCAGAGGGACCCCGTGTGCCAAAACCCTGAGCGGCCCCCGGAACCTTCACCAGTCAGGATTCACTCTGGCAGGTGTGAGGATTAATAATCTGAGGGTGTAATCTGAAGAGATTACAAACGTGCACATCATCACTTCTTCTCTTCCAGGAGCTCAGGTCGACGACCACATCCCCCGCCGCTCCACTCAGAGGATTGTGGCGCCTCCTGGTGGAAGATCCAACATCACGTCTTTGTCTTAGAGCGGGAGGTTGCGCTGACACCAGAGGTCAAAGGTCACATGTGTCACTGAGCGGGAGCGGACCTCAGACTGTAAATAACAAACGGACGTAGTTAGTCTTGTGGTTTGAAAAGTGAAGGAAGTAGCATGTAGCCACCAGGGGGCGACGGAAAAACCTTTAGTGCTTTAAACAGCTGCAGAAGAACACACTCTTAACTCGTCTTTAACTTAACCACAGTTTGTGTAAGTTACTCAGTCCTACGACTTAGTTAGTGATGAACGTGGATCACCAACTCAACCTAGAACTAGTTCATTTAAAGGGACAGAAGTGTTAAATCTGCAACGTCTAAGTCACATGACCACTTCTTTATCTCACTGTGAGACACACACACACACTCACTCTCCCACACACACAGGCCACAATACTTCAATATCATTGGTATTATTGGCATCATCAATAATAGCTGGCTGGCTGGCTGATACACACACAATACTCACTGGGTCGTCAGCCAATACGACTCTCTGACACACAGGCTGTCATTGCACTACTCTCCTTGTCACACACACAATACTGGCTGCCTCACTTTCCACACACACAATACAATAATACACACAATATTACTACTCTCCTTACACACACACACATATATTTTCTTACACACACACATACATATACATGTGTGTGTGTGTGTGTGTGTGTGTGGAAGAATGTGAGTGCATGTAAGTGTGTGTGTGAGTGTGTGTGGAAGAATGAGGAGTGCATGTGTGTGTGTGTGTGGAAAGTGTGTGGGGAGAGTGAGTGTGTGTGTGTGTGTGGGGAGAGTGAGGTGTGTGTGGAAGAATGAGTGAGTGCAAGTGTGTGTGTGTGTGTGTGTGTGGGAGAGTGTGTGTGTGTGTGTGGGAGTGAGGGCAAGTGTGTGTGTGTGTGTGTGTGAGAGAGTGTGTGTGTGTGTGTGTGTGTGTGAGAGTGTGTGTGGGAGAGTGAGTGGTTTACAAAATGCAGGTCCTGATCCAACCACACATTAAAAAAACTGAATTATCCCTTTAATAATGAACTAGTTTGTTTCTTTCGCCTTCTGTGAAAACATGAGGATTCATTCATTCATTCATCACTGTGTCTCAGCAGGAACAGTAGCTGTAACTAACAGTAATAGTAGTGATAAGTGTAATAGTGTAATGAAGACTGTAACCTTTGACCTCCTGCTTCAATTAGAACAAAAAAATGTCATGGGTTGACCTCTGACCTTTCATCAGAAAAACCCTGTCAACAGAACAAATGTGTGTGTGTTTGATAATAACTTCCTGTTGTGGTGTGTTCAGTGTCAGCATGTGCTCCGTGAACGCTCATGTGTTCATCAGTTCATCCACGTTAATGTCAAACTAATTGGTGCTAATTAACACACACACACACACACACACACTTGTGTGTGTTTGTTTTGTATGTTTCTGTGGTGTTGTGTTCAGGTTCCTACGGTGGCCTGGAAGTTTCTAATCATTGTCACGAAAACTCTTTTACAAATGTAACTAAATATTTAACAAACAAACTGCCAAGACTTTCAAACATTTGTTTTATTTTATTTCATTTTATTTCATTTTATAGAATGAACTCTGTGAAAGTTTGACATAAGAAGACAAAGTCAGGGGCTCTTATTTTGAAAGCCAGGTTGAAAGGAAGTGGTGCTGTATAAGATTGTCAGTTTCACATCTCGTATGTTTGTTCATTTATTCTCTTTCTGGAAGAACTGTTATTTTTGTTTATGTCCAGGCCACTGTATGTTGTTGCTATGGTAACACCATGGTCACGTGACCCGAGTTCTCACGACGTTTGTGTGAAATTGTCTCGGATCGTCGGCAATAAACATTTTGTCCCGGGACGACCAGTGTGTGTGTGTGTGTGTGTGTGTGTGCGTGGTAAGCGCGTGCTGCCAGCGGTGCAAGGCAGTGTGTGTGGCGCCGTCCGCGTGCTGCAGCGCCGTGTTGTTCCTGTGATCGTGATCAAAGCTGCATGAATAAAGAATAAAGTGAGCAGAGTGAGAGTCCTGTTTTTGTAATAATTATTATAATCATTGTTGTTGAGGAGGAACATTTAAACTGCACAGCCACGTCACATGACCACACGACGTCATATCCGGTCTGATCTGTTCTCCACAGTGAAAGTGCAGCCACTTCCTGTTCTCCATCATATTTATATCATGAAGTGTTTGAGCCACAGGTTCATACAGGAAGTAGCTCTTATTTTGAAAGGCAGGGTGTGAACACCAGGTATTTATCTCGTCCTTGTGCCTCCTCTTGTGGAATGTTCCGCAGATACAATAGCAAACAA
>NW_025321398.1:0-15817 GCF_019176455.1 Solea senegalensis
CATTTGGAGTATGATACAATGACATTTGTTAAAGTTATAAGGGAAATTGTGAAATTGTATTTTCTGTTACCACCAGAATGCGCTGTTTTCAAAATGTACAGTTTTTGCATAAGCATCTTCAGCAATATCCCATCATCGATCGTCACGAGTTTGGTTAAGATCTGACCTTCCATCGCAAAGTTATAAGAGTTTGTTGTTGTAGCGAAATACCAGACGTCATATTGTCTGCCGTCAACAGGGGGCACTGTTTTTGAAAGTGAATATTTTCATATAGGCATCTTCAGGGATTGACTATCATCAATCCTAGCAAGTTTGGTTCAGATTGGAATAGCATTCGCAAAGTGGTAGCAGTTCATTTTTTTGTCGCAAATATCTGACTTTGCAGTGTTGTCATGGCAACACTGTTGAACAATTTGTTATCATATTAGGCACGCATCATCTACCATGTGTTTTGAATTTTTCCCCAAATTTTGAGTTTGATACAAGGAAATTTGTTAAAGTTATAAGTAAAATTGTGAACTTGTACTTTCTGTTACCACCAGGTGGCGATGTTTCCAAAATGTACAGTTTTTGCATAGGCATCTTCAGCAAAAGCCCATCATCGATCATCACAAGTTTGGTTAAGATCTGACCTTCAATCGCAAAGTTATAAGAGTTTGTTGTGTGTTGCGAAATACCAGACTTCCTAGTGTTTGCCACCACCAGGAGGCGATGTTTTCAAAATTTGCAGTTTTTGCATAGACATCTTTAGCAAGGGCCCATCATCGATTGTCACTTGTTTGGTTACTATCTGACCTTCCATGGCAAAGTTATAAGAGATTGTTGTGTGTTGCGAGGAATCGGGATTTTCGCCAACTTTCCTGACCTTCTTCTTGTTCGCCGTGATACTTAATGAAAAGATTTTGATACCTTTGGATCCTCAACTTGTTCACAGTGACCTCACAAAGTTTCAAGGTGATCCCATGAAAGCTCTATGACAAGTGCGTTCACATACCATTGGTGCGAAATGGCCAAAATCTGCAATACATTTACTTTCAATCCAAAATGGCGGCTTTCCCGTTCGTTTTAGAGCATAGGCTGCTTTGAATTTTTTGACCGTCCTGACCTAAGGAACGCGTGAGTACCAAGTTTAGTGCATGTACATTAAACGTGCTCCTCAGGAGGACAAGGTTTACGGGTTGTAAGAGTTTCGCCTTTTGTTGTGAAAAATATGAATGAACGCCAACTTTGGCGCCCCCTATCTCAAAAACCATGTGACATTTTAAAAAACTTTTAATAACTTTAGATCCTCAACTTATTCACAGTGACCTCAACCAGTTTGAAGGTGATCGAATTAAAGCTCTTTGACAAGTGCGTTCACATACCATTGGTGCGAAATGGCCAAAATCTGCTAAAAATGTACTTTCAATCCAAGATGGCGGCTTTCCTGTTCGCTTTAGAGCTTCGGCTACGCTGACTTTTTTGACCGTCTGGACCTAAGGAACGCGTGAGTACCAAGTTTCATGCATGTACATTCAACGTGATCCTCAGGAGGACAAGTTTTACGGGTTGTAAGAGTTTTGCCTTTTGTTGTGAAAAATATGAATGAACACCAACTTTGGCGCCCCCTATCTCGTACACCGAGCGAAATTTTAAAAAGCTTTCAGTAACTTATGCTCGGCAACTTGTTCACAGTGACCTCACTAATTTTCAAGGTGATCGCACAAAAACTCTAGGACAAGTTCATTCAAATATCAGGTGTCATAGTGGCTGCTGTCACAAGGGGGCGCTGTTTTTGAAAGTGATTATTTTCAAATAGGTGTCTTCAGGGCCAGACTATCATCAATCCTAGCAAGTTTGGTTCAGATTGGACTCAGTTTCGCAAAGTTGTAGCAGTTTGTTTTTTTGTCACAAATATCTGACTTTGCAGTGTTGCTATGGCCACACCGTTGCGCCATTTGTTATCATAATAAGCACGCATCATCTTTCATGTGTTTTAAATGTTGTCACAAATTTTGAGTTTGATACGATTAAATATGTAAAAGTTATTACCGAAATTGTGTATTTGTTGTATTTTCTGTTACCACAAGGAGGCGCTGTGCTAAAAATGTACAGTTTTTCCACAGACTTCTTCAGCAATGGTCCATCATCAACCCTAGGTAATTTGGTTGGGAAGTGACCTTCTATCGCAAAGTTATAAGAGTTTTGTTGCCTGTGGCTAAAAATAAAAATTTTCACCAACTTTGCCGGCCCCTTTCTCGTACACCATGATACTTATTAAAAAGTTTTTAGCAACTTTAGATCCTCAACTTGTCCAAAGTGACCTCACCAAGTTTGAACGTGATCCCATGTAAGCTCTAGGACAAGTGCGTTCAAATACCGATGGTGCGATATGGCCAAAATCGGCAAAAAATGAATTTTCAATCCAAGATGGCGGCTTTCCTGTTCGTTTTAGAGCTTCGGCTACGCTGACTTTTTTGACCAGCCCGACCTAAGGAACGCGTGTACCAAGTTTCGTGCATGTACATTAAACATGCTCTTCAGGCCCACAATATTTAGGGGGTGGAGCAGTTATTTGTCCCGCCCACTTTCATTTTTTAACGCACATTCCCCGAAACACTAACAAACGTAAATTTACACCAGGTCTGATGCGCTTGCAAAAATTGGTGAGTTTTGGGGCATGTTCAGGGCCTCAAAAATGCGATTCATTTGGTAGGCGGAAGAAGAAGAAGAAGAAGAAGAAGAATAACTCTTACGATTACAATAGGGTTCTTGCGCAACATTGTTGCTCGAACCCTAATAATAATAAGAATAATCTTCACAGTTTCAATAGGGTTCTTGCAACCAAGTTGCTCGAACCCTAACTAGTACCGCAAGCGGTAATCAACGGGTTCGAGCTTGACGGCTCGCGGGTCTCCCTGCGCCCACCTCGCCGTGCGAGTCCTCTAGCTCATCTTCCGGTCATTCATTGCTTGCGGTAGTAGTTATTTTCAGCTTGGACTATTTTCAGCGTCCATGTGTTAAGTTAGAGGGCACTTCCTGTTTAAAATGGCAGACTTCCTCTTTTTCCTATTTAATTTAATTTAATTTAATTTAATTTAATTTAATTTAATTTAATTTAATTTATTTTAATTTTATGATTAAGTGCAATATAGGCTATGGTATTGGTATTGGTATTGGTTCAATATGTGCAGTAATTGCAAGTTTTAATAAAAATTTAACCCTCCACTTGTTTTTTTTAATTTGGCCCCCCGTGTATTTGACTTTGGCATTACTGCTTTACAGACATGTTCCGGGCGGGTTTGAGGTCTCACATATCAAGTTTCAAGTGAATACAGCAATCCCAATTAGAGCAGCATGAGAAACTGTAAATGTTAGATTTGATAGATTTGTAGGCAAATGCCGCCATCATGTGGCGAACAAAGGTTACTGCACTGACGAACCACTCAGTAGAGTAGATCCTGTGCAGTGTTCTTATGTCAACGCCGTTGAACCATTTGTTATCATATTCAGCAAGCATCATCTACCATGTGTTTTACATGTTTTCATTCATTTTGAGTATGATACAATGAAATTTGTTAAAGTTATAAGGGAAATTGTGAACTTGTATTTTATGTTACCACCAGAAGGCGCTGTTTTCAAAATGTACAGTTTTTGCACAAGCATCTTCAGCAAGATCCCATCATCGATCGTCACGAGTTTGGTTAAGATCTGACCTTCCATCGCAAAGTTATAAGAGTTTGTTGTTGTAGCTAAATACTAGACGTCATATTGTCTGCCGTCAACAGAAGGCACTGTTTTTGAAAGTGAATATTTTCATACAGGCATCTTCAGGGATTGACTATCATCAATCCTAGCAAGTTTGGTACAGATTGGAATAGCATTCGCAAAGTGGTAGCAGTTTGTTTTTTGTCGCAAATATCTGACTTTGCAGTGTTGTCATTGCAACACTGTTGAACAATTTGTTATCATATTAGGCACGCATCATCTACCATGTGTTTTGAATGTTTTCCCCAATTTTGAGTTTGATACAAGGAAATTTGTTAAAGTTATAAGGGAAATTGTGAACTTGTACTTTCTGTTACCACCAGGTGGCGCTGTTTCCAAAATTTACAGTTTTTGCTTAGGCATCTTTAGCAAAAGCCCATCATCTATCATCACAAGTTTGGTTAAGATCTGACCTTCAATCGCAAAGTTATAAGAGTTTGTTGTGTGTGGCGAAATACCAGACTTCATAGCGTTTGCCACCACCAGGAGGCGATGTTTTCAAAATTTACAGTTTTTGCATAGACATCTTTAGCAAGGGCCCATCATCGATTGTCACTTGTTTGGTTAATATCGGACCTTCTATCGCAAAGTTATAAGAGTTTTGTTGCATGTGGCGAAAATCTTAAAATTTCACCAACTTTGACGCCCCCTTTCTCGTACGCCATGATACTTATTAAAAAGTTTTCAGGAACTTTAGATCCTCAACTTGTCCACAGTGACCTCAGCAAGTTTGAAGGTGATCCCATGAAAGCTCTATGACAAGTGCGTTCACATACCATTGGTGCGAAATGGCCAAAATCAGCAAAAAATTTACTTTCAATCCAAGATGGCGGCTTTCCGGTTCGTTTTAGAGCATAAGCTGCTTTGAATTTTTTGACCGTCTGGACCTAAGGAACGCGTGAGTACCAAGTTTAGTGCATGTACATTCAACATGCTCCTCAGGAGGATAAGTTTTACGGGTTGTAGGAGTTTCTCCTTTTGTTGTGAAAAATATGAATGAACACCAACTTTGGCGCCCCCTATCTCGTACACCGAGCGATATTTTAAAAAGCTTTCAGGAACTTATGCTCGGCAACTTGTTCACAGTGACCTCACCAACTTTCAAGGTGATCGCATAAAAACTCTAGGATTAGTTCATTCAAATATCAGGTGTCATAGTGTCTGCTGTCACCAGGGGGCGCTGTTTTTGAAAGAGAATATTTTCATATATGCGTCTTCAGGGCCAGATTATCATCAATCAGAGCAAGTTTGGTTCAGATCGGACTCGGATTCGTAAAGTTGTAATAGTTTGTTTTTTGTCACAAATATCTGACTTTGCAGTGTTGCTGTGGCAACACCGTTGAACGATTTGTTATCATATAAAGCACGCATAATCGACCATGTGTTTTGAATGTTTTCCCAATTTTTGAGTTTGATACTATTAACTCTGTAAAAGTTATTACCGAAATGTTTATTTTTTGGATTTTCTGTTACCACAAGGAGGCACTGTGCTCAAAATTTACGTTTTTTTCACAGACTTCTTCAGCAATTGTCCATCATCAACCCTAGATAATTTGGTTGGGATGTGACCTTCTATCGCAAAGTTATAAGAGTTTTGTTGCCTGTGGCGAAACATTAAAATTTTCACCAACTTTGCCGGCCCCTTACTCTTACGCCATAATACCTATTGAAAAGATTTTGATACCTTTGGATCCTCAACTTGTCCAAAGTGACCTCACCAAGTTTGAAGGTGATCCCATGAAAGTTCTAGGACAAATCTGTTCAAATATCATTGGTGCAAAATGGCCAAAATCAGCAAGCATTTACTTTCAATCCAAGATGGCGGCTTTCCTGTTCGTTTTAGAGCATAGGCTACGCTGACTTTTTTGACCGGCGTGACCTAAGGAACGCGTGTACCAAGTTTTGTGCATGTACATTAAACGTGCTCCTCAGGACCACAGGTTTTAGGGGGTGGAGCAGTTTTTTGGCCCGTCCACTTTCACCAGGGGGCGCTGATTTTGACTTGAAATATTTTCACATAGGTTTGTTCAGGGCCAGACTATCAACAATCCTAGCAAGTTTGGTTCAGATTGGACCAGGATTGGCAAAGTTGTAACAGTTTTTTTTTTGTAGTATTTTCTACCACCACCAGGAGGCGCTGTTTTCAAAATGTATTGTTTTCGGCAATATAGTCGCCTTCAGCAACTACCCATTATCAATCATAGGAAGTTTGGTTGGGATTGGATCTTCCATCGCAAAGTTATAAGAGTTTTGCTTTTTGTTGTGAAAAATAGGAATTTACACCCACTTTGGCGCCCCCTATCTCGTACACCATGAGACATTTTAAAAAACTTTTGATAACTTAAGCTCCTCAACTGGTTCACAGTGACCTCACCGAGTTTAAAGGTGATCGCACAAGAACTCTAGGATTAATTCCTTCAAATACCAGAGGTCATATTGTCTCCGTCACCAGGGGGTGCTGTTTTTGAAAGTGAATATTTTCATATAGACGTCTTCAGGGCTGGACTATCATCAATCCTAGCAAGTTTGGTTCAGTTTGGACTAGGATTCGCAAAGTTGTAGCAGTTTGTTTTTTGTCGCAAAAATCCGACTTTGCATCATTACCATGGCAACATCATGTAACTCTACGCCATCATATTGAGCATGCATCATCTACCTTGTGTTTTGGGTGATTTTTACCAATTTTGAGTTTGATACGATAATCTCTGTAAAAGTTATTCCCGAAATTGTAAAAGTAACTTTTTTTTTTAATTTTCTGCCACCACCAGGAGGCGATGTTTACAAACTTGACAGTTTTTGCATAGGCCTCTTCAGCAAGGGCCCATCATCAATCGCCACAAGTTTGGTTAAGATCGGACCTTCTATCGCAAAGTTATAAGAGTTTTGTTGCGTGTGGCGAAAATCTTAAATTTTCACCAACTTTGACGCCCCCTTTCTCGTACGCCATGATACTTATTAAAAAGTTTTCAGGAACTTTAGATCCTCAACTTGTCCACAGTGACCTCACCAAGTTTGAACGTGATTCCATGTAAGCTCTGGGACAAGTTCGTTCAAATACCGATGGTGCGAAATGGCCAAAATCGCCTCTGTTTTGGCGTGCAATCCAAGATGGCGTCCTTCCTGTAGGATTCACAGGGAAGTTGTCATCGACTTTTTTGACCGTCCCCACCTCATGAACATGTGTGCCAAGTTTCGTTCATGTACGTTAAACCAGAGAGCAGATGACCTAATAGAAGTTTTTTGCGTCAGTTTTTAGCCCCGCCCTCTTCCATTTTTTGACGCACATTCCTTGAAACATTGATATACGTAATTTTACACCAGGTCTGATGGGGTTGCAAAATTTGGTGAGTTTTGGGGCATGGGAAAGGCCTCAAAAACGCGATTCATTTGGAGGAATAATAATAATAGTACCGCAAGCGGTAATTGACGGGTTCGAGCTTGACGGCTCGCGAGTCCCTGTGCGTCCACGTCGCAGCGCGAGTCCTCTTCCTCATCTTCCGTTCATTCACCGCTTGTGGTACAGGTTATTTTCAGCTGCATCCCCGCGCAATGTCAGGCGTGTCCTTTTAAAATGGCCGTCTTCCTGTTGGGTGAAAGGCGTGTCCGTAAACGTGTTTAGGGAAGGTACCTTGACTTACATAACAAGTTTCGTGTGGATCGGAGAATGTCAGACTTTACTTCCTGTTTCGGGAGTTGTACTTCCTGTAAGGAGGTCATCCTTTACAGACATGTTCAGGGCGGGTCTGAGGTCTAACAGTGTGATTTCATCTATAAGTTGTTATTTTTGTGAAAAACAACTGATGGTATCAGAATTGAAGCTGAATTTTAGAAATAACTATTTATTTTTGTGATAGAACATCTGATGGTATAAGAATTTAGGGTGCATTTTCTCTTTTTTCCCTCTGTTACTTTTTCTCTCTTCCCATTTTCCCTGTTTTTTTTTTCCTTGGCCCCTCTTGCAGTACCTTTTGCCCCATCTTTCCCTTTCAGAGCAGCATGAGAAACTGTAAATGTTAGATTTGATAGATTTGTAGGCAAATGCCTCCATCATGTGGCGAACAAAGGTTACTGCACTGACAAACCACTCAGTAGAGTGGGTCCTGTGCAGTGTTCTTATGTCAACACCGTTGAACGATTTGTTATCATATTCAGCAAGCATCATCTACCATGTGTTTTACATGTTTTCATTCATTTTGAGTATGATACAATGAAATTTGTTAAAGTTATAAGGGAAATTGTGAACTTGTATTTTCTGTTACCACCAGAAGGCGCTGTTTTCAAAATGTACAGTTTTTGCATAAGCATCTTCAGCAAGATCCCATCATCGGTCGTCACGAGTTTGGTTAAGATCTGACCTTCCATCGCAAAGTTATAAGAGTTTGTTGTTGTAGCGAAATACCAGACGTCATATTGTCTGCCGTCAACAGGGGGCACTGTTTTTGAAAATGAATATTTTCATATAGGCATCTTCAGGGATTGACTATCATCAATCCTAGCAAGTTTGGTTCAGATTGGAATAGCATTCGCAAAGTGGTAGCAGTTTGTTTTTTGTCGCAAATATCTGACTTTGTAGTGTTGTCATGGCAACACTGTTGAACAATTTGTTATCATATTAGGCACACATCATCTACCATGTGTTTGGAATGTTTTCCCAAATTTTGAGTTTGATACAAGGACATTTGTTAAAGTTATAAGGGAAATTGTGAACTTGTACTTTCTGTTACCACCAGGTGGCGCTGTTTCCAAAATTTACAATTTTTGCATAGGCATCTTCAGCAAAAGCCCATCATCGATCATCACAAGTTTGGTTAAGATCTGACCTTCAATCGCAAAGTTATAAGAGTTTGTTGTGTGTTGCGAAATACCAGACTTCCTAGTGTTTGCCACCACCAGGAGGCGATGTTTTCAAAATTTACAGTTTTTGCATAGACATCTTTAGCAAGGGCCCATCATCGATTGTCACTTGTTTGGTTACTATCTGACCTTCCATGGCAAAGTTATAAGAGATTGTTGTGTGTTGCGAGGAATCGTGATTTTCGCCAACTTTCCTGACCTTCTTCTTGTTCGCCGTGATACTTAATGAAAAGATTTTGATACCTTTGGATCCTCAACTTGTTCACAGTGACCTCACAAAGTTTCAAGGTGATCCCATGAAAGCTCTATGACAAGTGCGTTCACATACCATTGGTGCGAAATGGCCAAAATCTGCAAAAATGTACTTTCAATCCAAGATGGCGGCTTTCCCGTTCGTTTTAGAGCATAGGCTGCTTTGAATTTTTTGACCGTCCTGACCTAAGGAACGCGTGAGTACCAAGTTTAGTGCATGTACATTAAACGTGCTCCTCAGGAGGACAAGTTTTACGGGTTGTAAGAGTTTCGCCTTTTGTTGTGAAAAATATGAATGAACGCCAACTTTGGCGCCCCCTATCTCAAAAACCATGTGACATTTTAAAAAACTTTTAATAACTTTAGATCCTCAACTTATTCACAGTGACCTCAACCAGTTTGAAGGTGATCGAATTAAAGCTCTATGACAAGTGCGTTCACATACCATTGGTGCGAAATGGCCAAAATCTGCTAAAAATGTACTTTCAATCCAAAATGGCGGCTTTCCTGTTCGTTTTAGAGGTTCGGCTACGCTGACTTTTTTGACCGTCTGGACCTAACGAACGCGTGAGTACCAAGTTTCGTGCATGTACATTCAACGTGCTCCTCAGGAGGACAAGTTTTACGGGTTGTAAGAGTTTTGCCTTTTGTTGTGAAAAATATGAATGAACACCAACTTTGGCGCCCCCTATCTCGTTCACCGAGCGACATTTTAAAAAGCTTTCAGTAACTTATGCTCGGCAACTTGTTCACAGTGACCTCACTAATTTTCAAGGTGATCGCACAAAAACTCTAGGACAAGTTCATTCAAATATCAGGTGTCATAGTGGCTGCTGTCACAAGGGGGCGCTGTTTTTGAAAGTGAATATTTTCAAATAGGTGTCTTCAGGGCCAGACTATCATCAATCCTAGCAAGTTTGGTTCAGATTGGACTCAGTTTCGCAAAGTTGTAGCAGTTTGTGTTTTTGTCACAAATATCTGACTTTGCAGTGTTGCTATGGCAACACCGTTGCGCCATTTGTTATCATAATAAGCACGCATCATCTTTCATGTGTTTTAAATGTTGTCACAAATTTTGAGTTTGATACGATTAAATATGTAAAAGTTATTACCTAAATTGTGTATTTGTTGTATTTTCTGTTACCACAAGGAGGCGCTGTGCTAAAAATGTACAGTTTTTCCACAGACTTCTTCAGCAATGGTCCATCATCAACCCTAGGTAATTTGGTTGGGAAGTGACCTTCTATCGCAAAGTTATAAGAGTTTTGTTGCCTGTGGCGAAAAATAAAAATTTTCACCAACTTTGCCGGCCCCTTTCTCGTACACCATGATACTTATTAAAAAGTTTTTAGCAACTTTAGATCCTCAACTTGTCCAAAGTGACCTCACCAAGTTTGAACGTGATCCCATGTAAGCTCTAGGACAAGTTCGTTCAAATACCGATGGTGCGATATGGCCAAAATCGGCAAAAAATGAATTTTCAATCCAAGATGGTGGCTTTCCTGTTCGTTTTAGAGCTTCGGCTACGCTGACTTTTTTGACCAGCCCGACCTAAGGAACGCGTGTACCAAGTTTCGTGCATGTACATTAAACATGCTCTTCAGGCCCACAATATTTAGGGGGTGGAGCAGTTATTTGTCCCGCCCACTTTCATTTTTTAACGCACATTCCCCGAAACACTAACAAACGTAAATTTACACCAGGTCTGATGCGCTTGCAAAAATTGGTGAGTTTTGGGGCATGTTCAGGGCCTCAAAAATGCGATTCATTTGGTAGGCGGAAGAAGAAGAAGAAGAACTAGTACCGCAAGCGGTAATCAACGGGTTCGAGCTTGACGGCTCGCGGGTCTCCCTGCGCCCACCTCGCCGTGCGAGTCCTCTAGCTCATCTTCCGTTCATTCATTGCTTGCGGTAGTAGTTATTTTCAGCTTGGACTATTTTCAGCGTCCATGTGTTAAGTTAGAGGGCACTTCCTGTTTAAAATGGCAGACTTCCTCTTTTTCCTATTTAATTTAATTTAATTTAATTTAATTTAATTTAATTTAATTTAATTTAATTTAATTTAATTTTATGATTAAGTGCAATATAGGCTATGGTATTGGTATTGGTATTGGTTCAATATGTGCAGTAATTGCAAGTTTTAATAAAAATTTAACCCTCCACTTGTTTTTTTTATTTTGGCCCCCCGTGTATTTGACTTTGGCATTACTGCTTTACAGACATGTTCCGGGCGGGTTTGAGGTCTCACATATCAAGTTTCAAGTGAATACAGCAATCCCAATTAGAGCAGCATGAGAAACTGTAAATGTTAGATTTGATAGATTTGTAGGCAAATGCCTCCATCATGTGGCGAACAAAGGTTACTGCACTGACGAACCACTCAGTAGAGTAGATCCTGTGCAGTGTTCTTATGTCAACGCCGTTGAACGATTTGTTATCATATTCAGCAAGCATCATCTACCATGTGTTTTACATGTTTTCATTCATTTTGAGTATGATACAATGAAATTTGTTAAAGTTATAAGGGAAATTGTGAACTTGTATTTTATGTTACCACCAGAAGGCGCTGTTTTCAAAATGTACAGTTTTTGCACAAGCATCTTCAGCAAGATCCCATCATCGATCGTCACGAGTTTGGTTAAGATCTGACCTTCCATCGCAAAGTTATAAGAGTTTGTTGTTGTAGCGAAATACTAGACGTCATATTGTCTGCCGTCAACAGAAGGCACTGTTTTTGAAAGTGAATATTTTCATACAGGCATCTTCAGGGATTGACTATCATCAATCCTAGCAAGTTTGGTTCAGATTGGAATAGCATTCGCAAAGTGGTAGCAGTTTGTTTTTTGTCGCAAATATCTGACTTTGCAGTGTTGTCATTGCAACACTGTTGAACAATTTGTTATCATATTAGGCACGCATCATCTACCATGTGTTTTGAATGTTTTCCCAAATTTTGAGTTTGATACAAGGAAATTTGTTAAAGTTATAAGGGAAATTGTGAACTTGTACTTTCTGTTACCACCAGGTGGCGCTGTTTCCAAAATTTACAGTTTTTGCTTAGGCATCTTTAGCAAAAGCCCATCATCTATCATCACAAGTTTGGTTAAGATCTGACCTTCAATCGCAAAGTTATAAGAGTTTGTTGTGTGTTGCGAAATACCAGACTTCATAGTGTTTGCCACCACCAGGAGGCGATGTTTTCAAAATTTACAGTTTTTGCATAGACATCTTTAGCAAGGGCCCATCATCGATTGTCACTTGTTTGGTTAATATCTGACCTTCCATGGCAAAGTTATGAGAGATTGTTGTGTGTTGCGAGGAATCGTGATTTTCGCCAACTTTGCCGCCCTTCTTCTTGTTCGCCGTGATACTTGATGAAAAGATTTTGATACCTTTGGATCCTCAACTTGTTCACAGTGACCTCAGCAAGTTTGAAGGTGATCCCATGAAAGCTCTATGACAAGTGCGTTCACATACCATTGGTGTGAAATGGCCAAAATCTGCAAAAAATGTACTTTCAATCCAAGATGGCGGCTTTCCTGTTCGTTTTAGAGCTTCGGCTACGCTGACTTTTTTGACCGTCTGGACCTAAGGAACGCGTGAGTACCAAGTTCCGGGCATGTACATTCAACGTGCTCCTCAGGAGGACAAGTTTTACGGGTTGTAAGAGTTTCACCTTTTGTTGTGAAAAATATGAATGAACACCAACTTTGGCGCCCCCTATCTCGTACACCGAGCGATATTTTAAAAAGCTTTCAGGAACTTATGCTCGGCAACTTGTTCACAGTGACCTCACCAACTTTCAAGGTGATCGCATAAAAATTCTAGGATTAGTTCATTCAAATATCAGGTGTCATAGTGTCTGCTGTCACCAGGGGGCACTGTTTTTGAAAGTGAATATTTTCATATAGGCGTCTTCAGGGCCAGATTATCATCAATCAGAGCAAGTTTGGTTCAGATCGGACTCGGATTCGTAAAGTTGTAGCAGTTTGTTTTTTGTCACAAATATCTGACTTTTCAGTGTTGCTGTGGCAACAGCGTTGAACGATTTGTTATCATATAAAGCTAGCATCATCGACCATGTGTTTTGAATGTTTTCCCAATTTTTGAGTTTGATATGATTAACTCTGTAAAAGTTATTACCGAAATGTTTATTTTTTGGATTTTCTGTTACCACAAGGAGGCACTGTGCTCAAAATTTACATTTTTTTCACAGACTTCTTCAGCAATGGTCCATCATCAACCCTAGATAATTTGGTTGGGATGTGACCTTCTATCGCAAAGTTATAAGAGTTTTGTTGCCTGTGGCGAAACATTAAAATTTTCACCAACTTTGCCGGCCCCTTACTCTTACGCCATAATACCTATTGAAAAGATTTTGATACCTTTGGATCCTCAACTTGTCCAAAGTGACCTCACCAAGTTTGAAGGTGATCCCATGAAAGTTCTAGGACAAATCTGTTCAAATATCATTGGTGCGAAATGGCTAAAATCAGCAAAGCATTTACTTTCAATCCAAGATGGCGGCTTTCCTGTTCGTTTTAGAGCATAGGCTACGCTGACTTTTTTGACCGGCCCGACCTAAGGAACACGTGTACCAAGTTTTGTGCATGTACATTAAACGTGCTCCTCAGGACCACAATTTTTAGGGGGTGGAGCAGTTTTTTGGCCCGTCCACTTTCACCAGGGGGCGCTGATTTTGACATGAAATATTTTCACATAGGTTTGTTCAGGGCCAGACTATCAACAATCCTAGCAAGTTTGGTTCAGATTGGACCAGGATTGGCAAAGTTGTAACAGTTTTTTTTTTTTAGTATTTTCTACCACCACCAGGAGGCGCTGTTTTCAAAATGTATTGTTTTCGGCAATATAGTGGCCTTCAGCAACTACCCATTATCAAACATAGGAAGTTTGGTTGGGATTGGATCTTCCATCGCAAAGTTATAAGAGTTTCGCTTTTTGTTGTGAAAAATAGGAATTTACACCCACTTTGGCGCCCCCTATCTCGTACACCATGAGACATTTTAAAAAACTTTTGATAACTTAAGTTCCTCAACTGGTTCACAGTGACCTGACCGAGTTTAAAGGTGATCGCACAAGAACTCTCGGATTTATTCATTCAAATACCAGAGGTCATATTGTCTCCGTCACCAGGGGGTGCTGTTTTTGAAAGTGAATATTATCATATAGACGTCTTCAGGGCCGGACTATCATCAATCCTAGCAAGTTTGGTTCAGATTGGACTAGGATTCGCGAAGTTGTAGCAGTTTGTGTTTTTGTCGCAAAAATCCGACTTTGCATCATTACCATGGCAACATCATGTAACTCTACGCCATCATATTGAGCACGCATAGTCTACCTTGTGTTTAGGGTGATTTTTACCAATTTTGAGTTTGATACGATAATCTCTGTAAAAGTTATTCCCGAAATTGTAAAAGTAACTTTTTTTTTTAGATTTTCTGCCACCACCAGGAGGCGATGTTTACAAACTTGACAGTTTTTGCATAGCCATCTTCAGCAAGGGCCCATCATCGATCGCCACAAGTTTGGTTACGATCGGACCTTCCATCACAAAGTTATAAGAGTTTCGTTGCGTGTAGCGAGAAATTACAAATTTTCGCCAACTTTGCCGCCCCTTTTCTCGTACGCCATGCGACATTTCAACTAACCATAAGCATCGTTAGATCCCCAACTTGTCCACAGTGACCTCACCAAGTTTGAACAGGATCCCATGTAAGCTCTAGGAAAAGTTCGTTCACATACCATTGCTGCAAAATGGCCAAAATAGGCCAAAAATGGCTGTTCAACCCAAGATGGCGGCCTTCCTGTAGGACTTACAGCGGCGCTAGCACGGACTTTTTGGACCGTCCTGACATGCTTAACACGTGTACCAATTTTCGTGCATGTACGTGAAACACGAGAAAAATCGGCCTGATGAAAGCTGTTTTTCATTTTCGTAAGCCCCGCCCACTTTCAATTTTGAACGCAGTGTCCCCGAACTACTATCAGACGTAAATTTACACCAGGTTTGATGCCCTCGCAAAAATTGGTGAGTTTTCGTGTATGGGAAAGGCCTCAAAAAGGCGATTCATTTAGAGGAATAATAATAATAATAATAAGAATAATCTTCACAGTTTCAATAGGGTTCTTGCAACCAAGTTGCTCGAACCCTAACAAGTTCGTTCAAATACCGATGGTGCGAAATGGCCAAAATCGGCAAAAAATGAACTTTCAATCCAAGATGGCGGCTTTCCTGTTCGTTTTAGAGCTTAGGCTTGCCTAGGTTTTTTGACCGTCCCGACCCAAGGAACGCGTGTACCAAGTTTCGTGCATGTACATTAAACATGCTCCTCAGGACGACAAGTTTTAGGGGCTGGAGCAGTTATTTGCCCCGCCCACTTTCATTTTTTAACGCACATTCCCGGAAACACTAATAAACGTAAATTTTCACCAGGTCTGATGTGCTTGCAAAAATTGGTGAGTTTTGGGGCATGTTCAGGGCCTCAAAAAGGCGATTCATTTAGAGGAAAAATAATAATAATAAGAATAATCTTCGCAGTTTCAATAGGGTTCTTGCAACCAAGTTGCTCGAACCCTAATAATAATAAGAACTAGTACCGCAAGCGGTAATCAACGGGTTCGAGCTTGACGGCTCGCGGGTCTCCCTGCGCCCACCTCGTCGTGCGAGTCGTCTAGCTCATCTTCCGTTCATTCACCGCTTGCGGCAGTAGTAATTTTCAGCTTAGACTATTTTCAGCGTCCATGTGCTAAGTTAGATGGCACTTCCTGTTTAAATGGCCGACTTCCTGTTTGGTGAAAGGTGTGTCCGTAAACGTGTTCAGGGACGTTCCTTTGACTCACATATCAAGTTTTGTGAAGATTGGAAAATGTTAGACTTGACTTCCTGTTTCGGGAGTTCTACTTCCTGTAGGGAGGTTATCCTTTACAGCACATATGTCAGAATC
>NW_025321399.1:0-4184 GCF_019176455.1 Solea senegalensis
AAGTTTCACTGTAAAAGGAAAGCAGGATTTAGTTATACTTTACGGACTCTGTTTTTCTAAACACAGCAGCAGTATATCCTGCTCCCAAAGTGCACTGGAGGAAAATTGATGAGAAGCTGCATATGTCTGTGTAATATTTGAGAGTAAATATGATTTTGTGTACATAGAAAATGTTTTAGATCTTTGAGTACAGCTCATGAAAAATGGGAGCAAAAAAAAGTGTTGTGTTTGTATTTTTTTTCAATGTATCTTAAAGGCGACATCGAATGCTTGTATCACACATATATGTTAGTTATGGAGGTCTACTTACATATATTAACTTATTTTCATGGTTATAAACCTACTAGTCGCTGCAAACGAGCCAATCAAAATATCTCCTCACTGACGCTCTTGTCAGCTTCGCTGATTCAGACCACAATCACACACCCAGAATGTGGACTGTGTTGTGATTGGCCAGCCAACGAGAGCTTTCCCACTGTCCTGTGATTGGCCAGGTACCTGGAAATGACGTAATAGATAGGCCAGCTCACAGATACACAGCTCCCCCTCTGGCACGGTGGATGCTCTGCATCTCAGCAGCTGCAACGAGAATAGTTCTTCTTCTGCGGTTGAATGTACGCAACCGGATGTGCCCGGACTAGTGCCCGCACCAGGAGGCACTGCGGTGGTGAGAGGAGTGGTGAGGATTTCTGATGACGACATCAAATTAAGGAAGTGCCGATCTGCTTCGCAGAACAATAAAACCTATTTTCTCAGCAATGGCTGAACTGTTGTTCTGAAACTTTAGGGTTTCATAAACGAGGTAATGACGCAGATACACACACACAAACGCAACGTTAATTGGAGCTTCCGGTCTATGTTGCCTTTAACTTGTATTATTTACATGCTTTTTCAAAGCCCACAGAGAGCCAGTCGTCTCCTGCAGTGCTTCAGAGACTGTAGCAGCCCCATCTCCTTCTCAAGGTAAATGTTTTATTTTCTTAAATGTTCTCAGAGACAATTTAATAAGCATCATTAGGGTTCGAGCAACAAGGTTGCAAGAACCCTCTTGAAACTAGAAGGATTATTAGGGACCGAGCACTCACACAGTGTGCGAGGACCTACTGTAATTCGAGCAACATGGACCAAGCACTAACACAGCAGTGTGCAAGGACCTAGGACCGTGCACAAACACAGTAGTGTGCAAGGACCGAGGACCGGGCACGCACACAGTGCGCATGGACCTATTGTAATTCTAGCAACATGGACCGAGCACTAACACAGCAGTGTGCAAGGACCTAGGACCGGACACGCACAAACCGTGCGTAGACATATTGTTATTCTAGGAATTATTATTATTTTTCTCCGCGGGGAATCTCGAATTTGACCCCCTGAACCAGCGTGAAAACGGACGAAAATTGGCACGCACACCAGAACTGCCGAAAAATTCGATAAAATAGTGGAATTGCGAAAAACCAATGAAAAATGGCTCAGTAGCGCCCCCACAGGTCATGTGCCTATGGAGCAGGCAAAATTTAGTTTCACCGAATTTCCCGAAACTTGGCGGGGTGATTGTTCCTTTTGAGACCTTTTGAGACCATGACCTCGACTCAACAGGAAGTCGGCCATCTTGGATTTGGCGTCCATCTTGGCGTTTTACAAGTTTCGTAACTGAACTAACTTGTCTGAGAGCGTTCATCATAGCGACGCGGAAAACGCGTCAAATTGTTGTAGACCCATCCAAGATCTAAAGTTATTGGAAACTTTCGCAGATTCAAAAGGGCGTGGCCATGGCAGCCATCGGAATTTTGGCGAATTTCGGCGGCTCGCCACAAAACAGGACGTGTGCTATAACTTGGCCACACATTCGCCGATCGGCACAAAACTTTATATGTGACACGAGACCCCGCCCCTGAACACGTCTACGAATTCGAACTTGACCCCAACGCGATGTCGGCCATTTTGAATTGCGCGTTTCGCCGCTAAACAGGAAGTGCCCTGTAACTCGCCCAAAAATTGACAGATTGGCCCAAAACTTGATATGTGAGACCATGTGCCCGCCCTGAACACATATGCAAGACATCACCTGCACACAGGAAGTAGATCCTCTGAAACAGGAAGTGACCTTTAACTTCACCAAACATTGACCAATCGGCCTGAAACTTGATATGTGGTACCAAGGGCCCACCCTGAACACGTCTGCAAAGTATGACCTGCACACAGGAAGTAGGTCGCCCGAAACAGGAAGTGCCAGGCCATTTGCCCGTACATGGACCAATCAACATTTAGTTTCACCGAATTTCCCGAAATTTGGTGGGGTGATTGGTAAGCGCAAGCCGAACAAAAAATCCATTTGACACCATGACCTCAACTCAACAGGAAGTCGGCCATCTTGGATTTGGTGTCCACTATGGCGTTTTACAAGATTCGTAACTGAACTAACTTGTCTGAGGGCGTTCATCGTAGCAACACGGAAAACGCGTCAAATTGTTCCAGACCCATCCAAGATCCAAAGTTATAGGAAGCTTTCGCAGATTCAAAGGGGCGTGGCCACGGCAACCATCGGAATTTTGGCGAATTTCGACGGCTCGCCACGAAACAGGACGTGTGCTATAACTTCACCACACATTCGCTGATCGGCACGAAACTTTATATGTGACACCGCCCCTGAACACGTCTACAAATGCGAACTTGACCCCAATGCGATGTCGGCCATTTTGAATTGCGCGTTTCGCCGCTAAACAGAAAGTGCCCTGTAACTTCACCAAAAATTGACCAATCAGCCCAAAACTTGATATGTGAGACCATGGGCCCGCCCTGAACACGTCTGCAAGACATCACCTTCACACAGGAAGTAGGTAGCCCTAAACAGGAAGTGGCCTGTAATTTGCTCGTACATTGACCAATCAGCTCCAAAATTGATGTGTGGTACCAAGGGCCCGCCCTGAACACATCTGCAAGACATCACCTGCACACAGGAAGTAGGTCTCCCAAAACAGGAAGTGCCAGGCCATTTGCCCGTACATTGACCAATCGACATTTAGTTTCACCGAATTTCCCGAAATTTGGTGGGGTGATTGTTAAGCGCAAGCCGAACAAAAAATCCATTTGACACCATGACCTCAACTCAACGGGAAGTCGGCCATCTTGGATTTGGCGTCCACCATGGCGTTTTACAAGTTTCGTAACTGAACGAACTTGTCTGAGGGCGTTCATCGTAGCAACACGGAAAACGCGTCAAATTGTTCCAGACCCATCCAAGATCAAAAGTTATAGCAAGCTTTCGCAGATTCAAAGGGGCGTGGCCACGGCAGCCATCGGAATTTTGGCAAATTTCGGCGGCTCGCCACAAAACAGGACGTGTGCTATAACTTGGCCACACATTCGCCGATCGGCACAAAACTTTATATGTGACACGAGGAAAGTGCCCTGTAACTTCACCAAAAATTTACCAATCAGCCCAAAACTTGATATGTGAGACCATGGGCCCGCCCTGAACACGTCTGCAAGACATCAGCTGCACACAGGAAGTAGGTAGCCCTAAACAGGAAGTGGCCTGTAATTTGCCCGTACATTGACCAATCAGCTCCAAAATTGATGTGTGGTACCAAGGGCCCGCCCTGAACACATCTGCAAGACATCACCTGCACACAGGAAGTAGGTCGACCCAGAGAGGAAGTCCTTAACTCCGTAAAACATTGACCAATGCGACCCAAAACTTAATACTTATGTGAGCCCAAGGGCCCGCCCTGAACACGTCTGCAAGCCATGACTGCACACAGGAGTAGGTCTTCCCAGAGAGGAAGTGACCGTAGCATTGCTATCGTCGACCAATCTGCACTAAACTTCACATGCGAGATGGGTAACCGACCAAGAGCCCACGTTATACATGACATGCCGGTAGAGGGTGGCGGCCGCGAGGTCCCGTACAACGCTGCTTGCAGCTTTAATTAGGGTTCGAGCAACAAGGTTGCAAGAACCCTATTGAAACTGGAAGGATTATTATTATTAGGGTTCGAGCAACAAGGTTGCAAGAACCCTATTGAAACTGGAAGAATTATTAGGGTTCGAGCAACAAGGTTGCAAGAACCCTATTGAAACTGGAAGGATTATTATTATTAGGGTTCGAGCAACAAGGTTGCAAGAACCCTCTTGAAACTGGAAGGATTATTATTAGGGTTCGAGCAACAAGGTTGCAAGAACCC
>NW_025321400.1:0-18537 GCF_019176455.1 Solea senegalensis
GTTCAGGGAAGGTCCTGTAACTCACATATCTAGTTTCGTGTCAATCGGACAATGTAAGACTTTACTTCCTGTTTTGGGCGTTCCACTTCCTGTAGGGAGGTGACCTTTTACGGACATGTTGAGGAAGGGTCTGGGGTCCCACATACTAAGTTTCAAGTGGATACAACAATCCCTGTTGGAGCAGCATCAAAAACTATAAATGTAATTCTGTCTGCTGTCACCAGGGGGCGCTGTTTTCGAAATTGAATATTTTCATATAGACGTCTTTAGGGCCGGACTATCATCAATCCTAGCAAGTTTGGTTCAGATCGGACCAGGATTTGCGAAGTTGTAGCAGTTTGATTTCTTGTCCCAAAAATCCGACTTTGCGTCGTTGCCATGGCAACACCGTTAAATGATTCGTCGTCATATTGATCACACATCATCTACCATGTGTTTTGACTGTTGTCACCAATTTTGAGTGCGGTACGATTATCTGTGTAAAAGTTATTCCAGAAATCGTAAAAAAACTTTTTTTTGGTGTATTTTCTTTCACCACAAGGAGGCGCTGTTTTCAAACTTCACCGTTTTTTCATAGACGTCTTCAGCCATGGCCCATCATCAATCATAGCAAGTTTGGTTTGGATCGGACCTTCCATCGCAAAGTTATAAGAGTTTTGTTTTTCTGATGCGAAACATCAGAATCATCACGAACTTTGCCGCCCCCTATCTCGCGCGCCATGTGACATTTGAAAAAACTTTTGATACCGTGAGCTCCTCAACTGGTCCACAGGGACCTCACCAAGTTTGAAGGTGATCGCACGAAAACTCTAGGAGGAGTTAGTTCAAATACCATTGCTGCGAATTCGCCAAAATCGCCAAAAAATCGCCAATCAACCCAAGATGGCGGAATTCCTGTTGGGTTTGGATCATGGTCATAATGTAATTTTTTCTTCATCCTGACCCACTACACATGTGTACCGAATTTCGTGCATGTGCGATATTTGTGTTGGTCATGGTGAATTTGGACAGGTGGCGCCGCACTTATTGGCCCCTCCCACATTCAATTTTCGACGCACATTCCCCGAACCTTTTTCAGACGTAAATTTACACCAGGATTGATGCGGTCACAAAAATTGGTGAGTTTTGGGGTATGGGAAAGGCCTCAAAAAGGCGATTCATTTGGGGGAATAATAAGAATAATAATAATAAAAATAACTAGTACCGCGCGCGGTTCTGAACGGGTTCGAGCCGACCCGCGCGAGTCGCCGTGTGCCACGGCTCCCCGCGCGCCTCGCGCTCTCACCCGTTCATTCACCGCGCGCGGTACTAGTTATTTTCAGTACTAGTTATTTTCAGCGGCGTCCCCGCACATGTCGATCCAAATTTCGGGGGGGATCGGCAACGTATGGCAAAGTTATAGGGCACTTCCTGTTTAAAATGGCCGACTTCCTGTTCGGTCAAATGCGCGTCCGTAAACGTGTTCAGGGAAGTTCCCTTGTCTTACATATCAAGTTTTGTGCAGATCGGACAATCTTAGAGTTTACTTCCTGTTTCGGGCATTCCACTTCCTGTTGGGAGGTCATCTTTTGCAGACATGCTCAGGACAGGTCCCTGGTGTGACATATAAGGTTTCGTGCAAATCGGACAATGAACGGCAAAGTAAGAGAGCACTTCCTGTTTAAAATGGCCAACTTCCTGTTCGTCTCCGGAAACATGTTCAGGGAAGGTTCCGTAACTCACATATCTAGTTTCGTGTCAATCGGACAATGTAAGACTTTACTTCCTGTTTTGGGCGTTCTACTTCCTGTAGGTAGGTGACCTTTTACGGACATGTTCAGGAAGGGTCTGGGGTCCCACATACTAAGTTTCAAGTGAATACAACGATCCCTGTTGGAGCAGCATCAAAAACTATATATGTAATTCTGTCTGCTGTCACCAGGGGGCGCTGTATTTGAAAATTAATATTTTCATATAGACGTGTTCAGGGCCGGACTGTCATCAATCCCAGCAACTTTGGTTCAGATCGGACCAGGATTGGCAAAGCTGTAACAGTTTGTTTTTTTAGAATTTTCTACCACCACCAGGAGGCGCTGTTTTCAAAATGTACCGTTTCAGCAACACAGTCGTCTTCAGGAACTAACCATCATCAACTAAAGCAAGTTTGGTTGGGATCAGACCTTCCATCGCAAAGTTATAAGAGTTTCACTGTCTGTTGTGAAAAATTATTATTATCTCCAACTTTGGCGCCCCCTATCTCGTACGCCATACAATATTTTAAAAAGCTTTTGATAACTTTTGATGCTCAACTCGTCCACATTGATCTCACCAAGTTTGAAGGTGATCGCACAAAAGCTCTAGGAGGAGATAATTGAAATACAAGCTGTCATACTGTCTGCTGTCAACAGGGGGCGCTGTTTTCGAAATTGAATATTTTCATATAGACGTCTTTAGGGCCGGACTATCATCAATCCTAGCAAGTTTGGTTCAGATCGGACCAGGATTTGCGAAGTTGTAGCAGTTTGATTTTTTGTCCCAAAAATCCGACTTTGCGTCGTTGCCATGGCAACACCGTTAAACGATTTGTCGTCATATTGATCACGCATCATCTACCATGTGTTTTGACTGTTGTCACCAATTTTGAGTGCGGTACGATTATTTGTGTAAAAGTTATTCACAAAATCGTAAAAAAACTTTTTTTTGGTGTATTTTCTTTCACCACAAGGAGGCGCTGTTTTCAAACTTCACCGTTTTTTCATAGACGTCTTCAGCCATGGCCCATCATCAATGGTAGCAAGTTTGGTTTGGATCGGACCTTCCATCGCAAAGTTATAAGAGTTTTGTTTTTCTGATGCGAAACATCAGAATCATCACGAACTTTGCCGCCCCCTATCTCGTGCGCCATGCGACATTTGAAAAAACTTTTGATACTGTGAGCTCCTCAACTGGTCCACAGGGACCTCACCAAGTTTGAAGGTGATCGCACGAAAACTCTAGGAGGAGTTAGTTCAAATACCATTGCTGCGAATTCGCCAAAATCGCCAAAAAATGGCCAATCAACCCAAGATGGCGGATTTCCTGTTGGGTTTGGATCATGGTCATAATGTAATTTTTTCTTCATCCTGACCCACTACACATGTGTACCGAATTTCGTGCATGTGCGATATTTGTGTTGGTCATGGTGAATTTGGACAGGTGGCGCCGCACTTATTGGCCCCTCCCACATTCAATTTTCGACGCACATTCCCCGAACCTTTTTCAGACGTAAATTTACACCACGATTGATGCGGTCACAAAAATCTGTGAGTTTTGGGGTATGGGAAAGGCCTCAAAAATGCGATTTACTTTAAGGAATAATAAGAATAATAATAACTAGTACCGCAAGCGGTAATCAACGGGTTCGAGCTTGACGGCTCGCGGGTCTCCCTGCGCCCACCTCGCCGTGCGAGACGTCTAGCTCATCTTCCGTTCATTCACCGCTTGCGGCAGTAGTAATTTTCAGCTTAGACTATTTTCAGCGTCCATGTGCTAAGTTAGATGGCACTTCCTGTTTAAAATGGCCGACTTCCTGTTTGGTGAAAGGTGTGTCCGTAAACGTGTTCAGGGACGTTCCTCACATATCAAGTTTTGTGAAGATTGGAAAATGTTAGACTTGACTTCCTGTTTCGGGAGTTCTACTTCCTGTAGGGAGGTTATCCTTTACAGCACATATGTCAGAATCAAGGCCCGTGAATGAGTTATGTCTGGCCCACGGGATGATTTTTAATTACTATTAAAACCGGCTTGCACTATTATGTGCCCTCAGCACCATAATACTACACATCCCAAGATGCACTGTGAGTGCGATCCCGTGTCATCCTTCATGAACAGCATCACAGTCACAGTGGAAAACTAAACATTGCTGTCATTTTTCATCTCCCTCTCCCCAAATAGACAAATAGAAAAGTAGACGGTGAAAACAGGGTTTTCAAGACAGGTGGGAGGCAGAATAATGTTCACCGAAGTAAAAGGAAAGCCTGTGTGTCTTGTGTGTGGAGACAGTGTGTCGTTATGAAAGAATATAACTTAAGAAGGCACTATGAAACATGCAACTGTTTTGCACTTTTCAAGTTTGCACTAACTTCTAATTTTATTATAAAAGACAGACATTGGTGAGGATCAGAGCAGCACACTGATTTGTTTTGTAACATGCTGTTTCATTTTTGCATTTATCTTGCCATTGAGCTTTGAAGGAAAATAACATTTTGCTGTTTACCTGTTAAAAAGAAGACGGAAAAACGTTTTCAATTTGTTACTGAAAGAGCCTTGAGAAAATATTGCAACTGATTTTATTTAATTTAATTTAATTTAATTTAATTTAATTTAATTTAATTTAATTTAATTTAATTTAATGATTGAGTGCAATATAGGCTGTGGTATTGGTATTGGTTCAATATGTGCAGTAATTGCAAGTTTTAATAAATATTTAATCCTCCACCTGTACCATTTTTTTTATTTTGGCCCCCCGTGTATTTGACTTTGGCATTACTGCTTTACAGACATGTTCCGGACGGGTCTGAGGTCTCACGTATGAAGTTTCAAGTGGATACAACAATCCCAATTAGAGCAGCATGAGAAACTGTAAATGTTAGATTTGATAGATTTGTAGGCAAATGCCTCCATCATGTGGCGAACAATGGTTACTGCATGAACAAACCACTCAGTTGAGGGAATCCTTTGCATTTTTGCCAGGCAACACCATTTAACGATTTGTTATCATATTCAGCAAGCATCATCTACCATGTGTTTTACATGTTTTCATTCATTTTGAGTATGATACAATGAAATTTGTTAAAGTTATAAGGGAAATTGTGAAATTGTATTTTCTGTTACCACCAGAAGGCGCTGTTTTCAAAATGTACAGTTTTTGCATAAGCATCTTCAGCAAGATCCCATCATCGATCGTCACAAGTTTGGTTAAGATCTGACCTTCCATCGCAAAGTTATAAGAGTTTGTTGTTGTAGCGAAATACCAGACGTCATATTGTCTGCCGTCAACAGGGGGCACTGTTTTTGAAAGTGAATATTTTCATATAGGCATCTTCAGGAATTAAATATCATCAATCCTAGCAAGTTTGATTCAGATTGGAATAGTATTCGCAAAGTGGTAGCTGTTTGTTTTTTGTCGCAAATATCTGACTTTGCAGTTTTGTCATGGCAACACTGTTGAACAATTTGTTATCATATTAGGCACGCATCATCTACCATGTGTTTTGAATGTTTTCCCAAATTTTGAGTTTGATACAAGGAAATTTGTTAAAGTTATAAGGGAAATTGTGAACTTGTACTTTCTGTTACCACCAGGTGGCGCTGTTTCCAAAATTTACAGTTTTTGCATAGGCATCTTCAGCAAAAGCCCATCATTGATCATCACAAGTTTGGTTAAGATCTGACCTTCAATCGCAAAGTTATAAGAGTTTGTTGTGTGTTGCGAAATACCAGACTTCCTAGTGTTTGCCACCACCAGGAGGCGATGTTTTCAAAATTTACAGTTTTTGCATAGACATCTTTAGCAAGGGCCCATCATCGATTGTCACTTGTTTGGTTAATATCTGACCTTCCATGGCAAAGTTATAAGAGATTGTTGTGTGTTGCGAGGAATCGTGATTTTCGCCAACTTTCCTGACCTTCTTCTTGTTCGCCGTGATACTTAATGAAAAGATTTTGATACCTTTGGATCCTCAACTTGTTCACAGTGACCTCACAAAGTTTCAAGGTGATCCCATGAAAGCTCTATGACAAGTGCGTTCACATACCATTGGTGCGAAATGGCCAAAATCTGCAAAAAATGTACTTTCAATCCAAGATGGCGGCTTTCCCGTTCGTTTTAGAGCATAGGCTGCTTTGAATTTTTTGACCGTCCTGACCTAAGGAACGCGTGAGTACCAAGTTTAGTGCATGTACATTAAACGTGCTCCTCAGGAGGACAAGTTTTACGGGTTGTAAGAGTTTCGCCTTTTGTTGTGAAAAATATGAATGAACGCCAACTTTGGCGCCCCCTATCTCAAAAACCATGTGACATTTTAAAAAACTTTTAATAACTTTAGATCCTCAACTTATTCACAGTGACCTCACCCAGTTTGAAGGTGATCCCTTTAAAGCTCTATGACAAGTGCGTTCACATACCATTGGTGCGAAATGGCCAAAATCTGCAAAAAATGTACTTTCAATCCAAAATGGCGGCTTTCCTGTTCGTTTTAGAGGTTCGGCTACGCTGACTTTTTTGACCGTCTGGACCTAACGAACGCGTGAGTACCAAGTTTCGTGCATGTACATTCAACGTGCTCCTCAGGAGGACAAGTTTTACGGGTTGTAAGAGTTTTGCCTTTTGTTGTGAAAAATATGAATGAACACCAACTTTGGCGCCCCCTATCTCGTTCACCGAGCGACATTTTAAAAAGCTTTCAGTAACTTATGCTCGGCAACTTGTTCACAGTGACCTCACTAATTTTCAAGGTGATCGCACAAAAACTCTAGGACAAGTTCATTCAAATATCAGGTGTCATAGTGGCTGCTGTCACAAGGGGGCGCTGTTTTTGTAAGTGAATATTTTCATATAGGTGTCTTCGGGGCAGGACTATCATCAATCCTAGCAAGTTTGGTTCAGATTAGACTCAGTTTCGCAAAGTTGTAGCAGTTTGTTTTTTTGTCACAAATATCTGACTTTGCAGTGTTGCTATGGCAACACCGTTGAACCATTTGTTATCATAATAAGCACGCATCATCTTTCATGTGTTTTAAATGTTGTCACAAATTTTGAGTTTGATACGATTAAATATGTAAAAGTTATTACCGAAATTGTGTATTTGTTGTATTTTCTGTTACCACAAGGAGGCGCTGTGCTAAAAATGTACAGTTTTTCCACAGACTTCTTCAGCAATGGTCCATCATCAACCCTAGGTAATTTGGTTGGGAAGTGACCTTCTATCGCAAAGTTATAAGAGTTTTGTTGCCTGTGGCGAAAAATAAAAATTTTCACCAACTTTGCCGGCCCCTTTCTCGTACACCATGATACTTATTAAAAAGTTTTTAGCAACTTTAGATCCTCAACTTGTCCAAAGTGACCTCACCAAGTTTGAACGTGATCCCATGTAAGCTCTAGGACAAGTTCGTTCAAATACCGATGGTGCGATATGGCCAAAATCGGCAAAAAATGAATTTTCAATCCAAGATGGCGGCTTTCCTGTTCGTTTTAGAGCATAGGCTACGCTGACTTTTTTGACCGTCCCGACCTAAGGAACGCGTGTACCAAGTTTCGTGCATGTACATTAAACGTGCTCCTCAGGCCCACAAGTTTTAGGGGGTGGAGCAGTTATTTGCCCCGCCCACTTTCATTTTTTAACGCACATTCCCCGAAACATTGATATACGTAATTTTACACCAGGTCTGATGGGGTTGCAAAATTTGGTGAGTTTTGGGGCATGGGAAAGGCCTCAAAAACGCGATTCATTTGGAGGAATAATAATAAGAATAATCTTAGCGATTATAATAGGGTTCTTGCGCAACCAAGTTGCTCGAACCCTAATAATAATCCTTCCAGTTTCAAGAGGGTTCTTGCAACCTTGTTGCTCGAACCCTAATAAACAGTCTCGTCGAGAGAAGCGTCTTTATTGAGACGAGAGATTCATTCTCAGCACTTCAGAATCTTTGAATCAGTTCTCGTTCAGCGAAGACTTCGACGATTTATCGACGCGTAACTTCTCAAGCGACGACTGTCAGCTGGGACTTCAGCACGTGTCAGGAATCAGTTATATATCGGACGTAAAACATGGAAGAACGTTTGGTTTAACATCTACAACTTTCTGAAGATTCTAGGATTTTTCTTTGTTTTGTTTTGTTTTAAATATTGGGGTTCATTGAAATTAGCTCCAGAATAAAAGCACTGTTGGTTTGACTGCAGTTCTTGCAAACATTTATAAAAGCAATATTTGCCAATTTGTGATATTATTAGGTGGAAAATGTGTATTTGTACTGGCAATATCGTGACATCACAGACTCCACTTCTTCTTTTTGAATTGAAGTTTTTAAATGTCAGCTGACGTCTCAGGAAGTGGAAAATAAGTTGGGTTCATTCGTTGGGACTGAAAATGTTGACATCTCCCCCCCCGCGCGGGTCAAAGACGATTCTGTTGTCCATAACTCACACGTTAGACTTTACAACGATTAAATAACTGTTTTTGTGATTCATTGAAAGCACAGTTAAAAAAATACTTTACCTATCGATGTGCTATTGGTTTGTTTTATGAGTCTGTCATGTGTTCTGTACGTGTTGATGTTTTTGTAGTGTGTTATCAAATTTCTATATTTTTGCAATAAAACCTTGTCCAAAAAAAATGTAGATTTCATTTTCAATCATTTCATACAGTTTGTACACGTGTAACGGTTTAATTTTGTCCTTAATTCTGAATGTGCTCTCGGTTGTTGTTGTTGTTGTTGTTGTTGTTGTCAACAACTAATGGATGGAAATCCGTCAAAAAATGTTGTGAACACCTTCACGCAGAGGCTGAAGCTGTGACCTTTTGTGATTCCCGGGCTTTTCAAGTAACATCAACATTTTTACAGTCGTGAGAGGCGTTGCCATGACGTTTCAAACACTCGTGTGTTCCCTCAGGTTCAATAAGGTTGTAATAACTTTTGTGGTTTTTCTCAGCTCAGTTTTTTTCTTTGTCCAATACTGAATTTGTCATGTTTTTATTATATTTCATGGCAAAAAAAAAACAACAACGAAGAATTACATGTACAACAAATAGATTTTTAAATGACATATATACAACATATACCTTAAAATGTATAGTATGTCATTTATAAATATGAACAAATGACCTTACATTTTAGATTTATGTTACTTTTAAACCATTTGAATGAATGAACCCAGTGACGATTAAGCGTATCACCTCTCCACGACTCTCTCTTTGTTGAGATCTCATTGCACGACGACATTCCCGTACTGCACACAGGAAGTGACACATTTTCTTTGTCATTAACGATGGAGGCAACATCAGTCGAGTTGAGAAGGAAAGACGTGAAGCGGTTAGAATGAAGTGCCCATGAAAATTTTCAGGAATTTATTCTGCTGCATAGTGACGAAACAAATACTTCTTGTCCCCGCCCGCCCCGCGCTGTTGCTGTATACACACAAACGCTCCCTCAGTCAGGTCTGATAGTATTGCTTGATTTTAAGTTGACAAATAATGTAACACCGTGTCTGTTCATGAAAACCAAACAGAAGCGGAATAACGTCAACAACGCACCGCGACTTTAGCTCCCACTCTATTCCAGTGTCTTTATTTCTCCACATACTGTTCGTGCAGACGTTCGTACTGAGACAGAATAACAACGTTAACGACAGCTGAAGTTACGTACTGCGGCTTTAAAAGAAAAGTGTTCTCAAGTCTCTTGAGTGCCGTGTGATGAAACTGAGCTTCTCTGCACGAGTGTCAGTGGTGACTGACTGTGGGGTCAGTCACTCGACTTCAAAGCCTGACTGTATTATAAACATGTACACATTTATCTGCTGCTGCTGCTGCTGCTGCTGCTGCTGCTGCTGCTGCTGATTCCCGCTCTCGTGCACATTTACTGTCATTAACATGTCCCAGAACAGCACTCAAACCCCCCGACACTTGTGCTAATTACACAATATTAGCGTGTTAGCACACTGAGGGCATTTTCACACCTGTGGTGTCGTTGCCTGAATCAGCAGACTAATAGAATTTATTTAATTTTGACAGGTTCGTTGTTGGTCGGTCTGTATGTGACGACACTTTTCCTGAACGATGTTTCCGAGCACTGCAACTGGACATGGTTTAGTCTTCACTCTGATGTCGAGTGAGAGGGAAGAACAGATGGAGGAAGACGGATAAATAAACACTGAGAAATTATAGGAAAATATGCTGAAACCAAAAGTATCAGTGACCTCGTTCAGACTGATCATATGTAGATCTGAGTCATCTCAATCTGTCGCAGAAAAATCACATTCAGTGTTATTTTGAAGCCACGCTCCTGTATGTACAGACACAATCTGTCCTCAGGACGGATTATCGACCGCCTCCTCAGATTACGTCATCTGATTTGTATTTATTTCTTTTTTTACAATAATCGGTGATCACATGTTGATTTACTTGTTGCCACCTCAACGATCTGTTTTCTGTTTGATGTCATGTTACAGCAGCGTGAGTAGTCACTTGAAACATTAGTCGAGGTGTTTTTAAATTACTCCAATTTTGAGCTTGTAACCAGACGTGACGGCAGAGGTGAAGCATCCAGGATTCATTTTAAAGCAGAACTTTGCAAATGTGGTCGCTTTGTTCCCGCCTTTTTCTCTGCAGAGCTCCCCCTACAGTTTCGGAGTACATATTTTTACCACCATGAACATCCATCCAACCAATGTTTACACACTTTATACTCACCGCTGACACACCCACCCTCCCTTTCCCCTCTCCTGACCATGTGTGTTTGTTTTCAACGGAACTGGCAAACGGGCAGCCTGTGGCCAAGTGGAAAGGGAACTTGGCTTGTAACCGGAAGGTCGCCGGTTCAAGTCCCCACCAGGTCGAAAGGGCTGGGCTACCCCTGAGCAAGATACCCAACCCCCATTGCTCCCCGGGCGCTACTCCATGTGGCAGCCCACTGCTCCTAATTCTAGGATGGGTCAAAATGCAGAGAATAATTTCCCCAAGGGGATTAATAAAGTATCTAAATTTAAAAAAAATAATAATAATGTATTATTTAGAAAGAAAGGCAATTTACTCACAGCTTCATTCTTTTCTTTGTTACGTGCCCACCGGTGACACTTGGTCTTGTCAGCGTAACTGTTAGCAAAGATGGCAGATAAAAGATATTTCTCTAGTTTTTCAAAAATACGAGCCCTATATTCTAGTAATACAAATTTTAAAGCAAATCGGTGAAGTATTCCTTTAATGCCAGGGCTAAATCAAACCTTTGTGCTGGACTATCTGGTCAGAATCAAGCACAATATACTGTTTATCACTGGGTTATAAACATAATGAGCTACGAGGGCTTTAGCGTTTCTTTTTTTTAAAAAAAACAAATGTGTGTGACGTTTAAAAAACCTGATGATGAAATACCAGGCAATAATGTGTCTGTCAGACGCGGGGGAGAAATAAGATGCCGATGTCAGCAGTTTCTGCTTTTTGTGTGTGTGTGTGTGTGTGTGTGTGTGTGAGAGAGAGACACAAAAGAGTCGACTGACAATGTCGCCGTTATGGTCTGATTCATACAGCTTGTGGTGAAACATACATTATGGAATGGAATATTTCCTCTTTAAGCTCCTGAACCACTTTTACAACAAAAGATGCATTTATAATGCGTCAAAATTCATGTGATAACCTTGAGTCGTGTGTGTGAAGGTGACGCCTGTGACGCTGCTACAGTAGTTTGTATGTAAATGTCATGTGTGTGTGTGTGTGTGTGTGTGTGTGCCTGGTGTTCCTTATGTTGCGGGGACCTAAATCTGTTCACACACTCACATTATTGGGACACAAATGACATAAATGACTACATTTTAGGGTAAAGACATGTTTTAAAATTAGTCATAATTACGGTTAAGGTCAGAGTACATCTCTGTAATGTCGTCTGAAGTCATGGAAACCAGTGTGTGTGTGTGTGTTATGATGTCAAATCACCTGATCTCTGGGGGAATCCGCTGCCTGCATGGCTCTGGGTGATTATCACGCTCACACACACACGCACATAAAAAAAAAGTGAATGGAGGTGAAATTAGCCCCTCACACCATCAGCGCTTCTATTACAAAAAAAAAACCTCTGTATCAGCGGCTTGAGGAGAAAGAGCTGCAGGGTGTGTGTGTGTGGGTGTGGGTGTGTGCGTGTGTGGGTGTGGGTGTGTGTGTGTGTGTGTGTGTGTGTGTGCGTGTGTGTGTGTGTGCGTGCGTGTGTGTGTTGAGATTGCACTGGGGCCACGCTCCCCGCGGTGCTGACTGGGATTGTTTTTGGACAGATGGACAGGTTGTCCAGCCCCCGGTGTTTTTGTCTCTTTGTATGAACTCATGTCTTCACATAGTCAGACTGTACGTCCTCGTCTCTGCGACTCTATTAAGTGCGTCCATACGTACGTGCGTCTGCGTTTCCTTCCTGTTTGCGTTTACGTCTCCCCTCTCCTCCTCTATCTGCCGCTGCTCCCCCTCTCTCGCCGTCTATTAGATTGTCACTCTGTCAGTGACATCCCAGGGCACGATAAAGTAATTTTCTCTTGAAGAGGTGTCAGTGGTCGAGACGTCCCGAGGGTCATTTGGAAATCATTGTAGAGACGCCTCCTAAATCATTACCAGTGACCTTCAGCGGAACCTTAGCTGTCAGTTTAGGTGTGATTGTTTGGGTGTCTGCGAATGTATGGACTTTCTTTTTGCCAGCCGGTATGTATAACACAAGCAACCGTGTGGTGTTTTTTTTAAGATATATATATATATATATATATATATATGCTCTGAGTATGTGCTGGAATGGTGAGGTGGGAAGGGCTGCTGCAGGTACTTTGTATTCTAAAGCTGGCGTCGGTGCAGATTTTCCTGTGAGCCGCGTGTTCAGTGTGTCAGTGCTGTTGCAACGCAGGCTTGACCGAGACTCTTTTCTTTACTTTTCTTTTCTTTTTTAAAGTTGTAGGGGAATTATAAACTCCATGGGGGTTATGGCCGCCTCCCGCTTTTCTTGGACGCACAGCTCTAAGGACGGTGTTTCCTCGTCAGAGCTGAAAATAACATCGCCGTGTAGACTAGCAGAGCCGGGAATCGAACCCACAACCTCCCGAGTCCAGAGTGTAACATTCAGCAGTCATTATCATCAGAAATAGACTGTTTGGTGTTTATAGCCTTAAAATTAGCCTTTGACTTTTTTGAAGCAGAAGAATGGCCACATACTGTACATCTGGAAGTACAGAGAGAGTGTTTAGATCTCTTCTGATATGAGAAAGCCACCGTAATTAAAAATGGCATTTGTTGCTCATTAGATGTCACTGAAGCCTCTTTTACACTAAAGTTAACGAAAACACAGAAAAGGTGATTTATTTTCAAACATTCCCATTGCCAGTGGTCGTTCTGCCCTGTTTTATTTTCGTTGTTTTACTCCTCTACAGCGCCCCCCATTGTCGAGCCACCGCTGCTTATTTTCATTTCCCCAGCAAGCTCCACTCCTATCACATACCCTGGTATATATATATATAGTGTAGAACAGTAGTTCTGATTTTCCTCCAGGTACCACCAGAGGAAGCTTGCGTACCACTGGTGGTACACGTGCCACAGTTTGTGACCACATGTGGCCCCGCCACTTCATATCGAGTCATAATTGAGTTATGTCTCTATGTTTGCTTGTTTTTATGACTATTTTAGCGTCATAAGGACATTTTTATCGTCACCTATACATCAGCACTGATGCTTTTATTTTGAAATTCTGTGAAATATCATAAAAACAAAATTGACATTGCTATGTCATGATGGCAAAATCATGATATAATTTTAAGTCTTTTTTTTCACTTGACTGCCCCCTACTGACCAGACTAGAAGGTCAGTGACCCCCCCCAGGTAATTTGAGATTAATACCCCTGCTTTTAATCTGATTAGTGAAATAAATAATATTAATATCTAGTTCCAAGTCTTAAAAAACGGGCAAAAAATGAATGAACACATTCACTGAGGGTCTTGGGGGGGGGGCTGCTTGTGTTGCAGAGTCATTTGACCCAGGGATTAGATTAGATTGGGGGGTGTATAATTATATACACATTATATACCCACACACGTATACACAGAATCTTTAAAACCCAATGAAATCAAACTCTACAGTTATACTGGCAGGTGTTGCTTTAACTTTAAAATAACCTTTACTATGTATTTATTTTTCTTTAATTATAATTCTATAAGAATTCCAGCAGGGATTAGACGGTGTTTACACGCCGCGCTCGCTGAAGCGCACGAGCGAGACAATGAAGTGTCAGCACTTTGATATAAATTTCAATAATTCAATCTTAATTCTTGCTTTAATTCTGTCTTTTTTTTTAATCCTTTTTTTCCTTTATGTGGATTCATGCGCAAGGTGTGTGTGGACAGATTATGTCCCTCTGTCTCTGAGTGTGTCCCTGTGTCTGTGTGTGTAGCAGCCGCCCTCGACACCCATTAAACTGTTAGCGCAGGTTTGACCTGGACCAAATAAGCCGCTGGTAAATAGCCTTATCCATTCTGCCGCTGATCTGAAGCCTGTCATGAGAGGTGCACTGTGATGTGAAGTGGAGTGGCTGGCAAGGACACACACACACACACACACACACACACACACAGAGGGAGCCAGCAGTTGCAGGCTGTCAGGTCTTTGTGTAGCACTGGAGATAACACACACACACACACACACACACACACACACACAGTATCTGTCTCCTTCATACAAAGGCAGCCAGAGGGACGTATTTGTCACTCGCCCAGATGTTTTTCCAAGGTCCTTTTATTCGAAGCAGTCAATCATGTGAACAAAAATGTCCCTAATGTGAAGTCCCGTCGGTGCAGGTCTCTGCGTGTGTGTGTGTGTGTGTGTGTGTGGTTAAGTTATGCGTGCACCCGTGTGTGTGTGTGTGTGTGTGTGTGTGTGTGTGGAAGATCGGTCAAGGTGAAATGAAAGTGCAGTTAACCTGAGACACGAAGAGGTGATTTATAATTCACAACTACAATAGCACGCTCACATATTAGCCATTAATCTGGTCTAATGAGGTCTGTCGCTCTCACACGCATAGACTACCAACGACCACACACTCTTTATTCCATGATTTCTTCATAAAACACACAAAAATAACGCATCTAGTCTAAATTGGAACACACACACGCACACACACGTGAGTTATTTCTCTGTCTGGTGATGAAATCAACTGCAATCAAAGTGATGAAAAATGCACGTCGCTCAATGCAAAGAAGAATACGTCATCATTTGTTTCTAACTAAAAAAAAACATGAGATCATCCAAGATAACACAAATAATTCTTACCTACTGTTCTTTAGAAATTAAATCCTCTAAACATCATTATTCAGAATCAATACAATCCAGGAGAAGAAGCTTCAAAAATATATATGATAAATTGATTTGATTTACACATCTACACCATGTTTGCATGTATGTATATGTTTGATATGCTAGTTGTACCTTTTCACACAGTGATACCTGTTTTTGTGTTTAATACGAAGTTAATCAGAGACACTGCGACTAAGTGTCCACAGCGAAGGAGACATGCAAACTCCACCCAGACTGGGAATCAAACCCAGCATCTTCTTGCTGTGAGGCAAGAGTGAGAACCACTAATCCTATGCACATGAGTGTTGTACAGTCTTATATAAATAAGTACCTTAAAGGGATACTTAAGTAAAAGCATGTTACCAGAAAATGCACTTTTTCTGATATAAAATATACTTAAGTCTTAGAAGTGAAAGTATTTAAAAAAAAGTAAGGACGCAAGTTGTCTTTCAACTGGAAGGTTGTGGGTTCAATTCCTGTCTCTGCTCGTCTAAGACGCTTAGCCCCATTTTTGCAGCATATGAATCAGTGAAAACTGTAGTGTAGTGTAACTGTAGCTCTATATAAATACAGACCAGAATACCAACTATTTTATTATTATGGTCTGTGTTTATATTGAGCTTTTCTTGTCTTAAAGTTTTGCCCATTCACACGCTGCAAAAGGGGGTGTCTTTGCTCAAGGACACATATAGACAAGTAGAGCCAGGAATTGAACCCACAACCTCCCAGTTGAAAGACAACTCACCTTACCACTAAGCCATCATGACTCAATCCTAACTCTTAATACTTTCACCTCTAAAACATTTTATATCACAAACTTACTTTTTGATACTTAAGTGCCATAAATGTCATAAACTTTAAGACTTTTACTTAAGTAATATTATAAAGAAAAAGTGGGTAAAATCTTTTAGGTGCCAACTCTTCTTCTTCTTCTTCTGATTTTATTTGGTAGTAACGAGTAACAAAGACCTTTAGAGGAAATGTAGTGGAGTAACAGTGCGTAAGACAGTGTGCACTGACTCTGCCACATTTGGAGGTTATTATATAGACACACACACACACACACACACAGACACACACACTTCAACCTGGCTCCATAATGAAGAGGTGCTGCCTGCCCACTGAGCTGTCTCATCTGATAATTATTCTGACATTACCCACTGAGAGGCTGGAAGGGAATCGTGCTCCGTGGCGTCTGCTGCTCGCCGTAGATTCGCTGTAATCAGCTCACACGTGGAGAAAACCTGTGCATGCGCCCACAAAACAGTGGGATAACACGTTACAAATGGACACTCTTTATTATTTTTAATAAAGACGCACGATTCCCTTTGACTAATCACGTTGCCTTTCCTAATCCAATTGTGAAAGTGCGCACTTTAGTGTCTTTCATTACTGCGATCGCCTTTACTGCCTAATGAATTGAGCTGTAATGTTGAGAAGAAGTAGCCGAGCAATGCGAATATGATGAGTAATGGCACTAAACGCTGTAACCTGTTTACTGTGAGTGTGTGAGGATCTTTGTTCTGCTTCACAAGCAAGAAAAAGCCTCGGAAACGTACTGTAGTTCCTTCACGGTGATTCATGCACAGTTTACCTGCTCGTGATTCTCACCGGGTTCCACATGTTTCCTACACTAATGCAAAGCAGCAGCAGCAGCAGCAGCAGCAGCAGCAGCTCAGTGGAAAGAGTCCAAAGGGACAGACAGACAGACAGACAGACAGACAGCAGCAGGGCCAGATGTTCCTCACAGCTTGATGAAGACACAACATTTTTTATTTATTATTTGAGAAGCTGGATATTTAAATGTGCATGCTCGATTCACTTCATTATAATACTTACTAACATTAATGTCTAACAAATATATTAGACCACCACAGAAATGTAAGGTTTAGGCCACTGCTGCTTTAAACTAATAGCATTGGTAATTATCTAAATCATTTTTCAGGCTCTTTAACCAGAATGATATGTTTAATGCTACTGTCCTTTTTTTTATCAATTTTTACAGAATAAGTGTCAGTATTTAACAATTCAAAAGAACACTGTAGTTGAACACGATTAACAGATTGTGCACGTTAAATTTGAAATTTGAAGAGTGTAGCACATATTTAAAATAACCTTTGTCAATGTCCAAAAAAATGGAAATTGTGTACAGGTTTTTTTTTTTTTCCAACTCTCTCCTCTCCAGCAACAAAGACGCTGATTCTCTCGCTTCCTGCAACGCAAGTGAAATTACCGTAATAACCACATGTTGGCTTTGACTTGCACATGTTTCCGATGGCACAAACCGTCTCGTAATTACGGTAATACAAAAGATAACGCTCGGTTTGACAGATTTCTAAAATATTTGTTTCCTCGACAGGTGGTCTAATAAATTTGTTGAGCGCTGTATAATTTATAATAATAATAATACTGTGTTTTGGGGTTCTTTTGGTAAACAGTCTTTATTTCAAATCCAAATTAAATCAAACAGAATGATGGTTCTGTACTTTCTTTCTTTCTTTCTTTTTTACCCAAAAAAGCAAACAAATGGCCTCTACTTTATCTACTTTTTTTTAATATGACACGATACAATTTTTTATTGTTTTCCTCAGATTTATATTAACTGCTGTTAATGACCGTGTTGTGAGTGTGCGATGGTTTCTGTGGGGGAAAAAAACAGGTCCATTTGTCTTAATATTCACTTGGCTCTGCGTAGACAAACTAATGGCTGCAATGCATCACCTGGATATTGTATTTCAGCATAAAAATGTGTGTGTGCGTATGTGTGCGTGTGCGTGTGTGCATGTGTGTGTGTGTGCGCGTGTGTGTGTGTACATCACTCTCAGTCTCCCTGTGTGACTGCTGCACATTTGTTAATGGTATCACACACACGCGTGTGTAATGCATCATACACTGTGTAATGAAGAGACTCTGCTGCCTACACACTGGATTTGAATTGTGGGCCACGTTCACTTGTGCCAATGCACATTCATTTGCCAAAGCACACACACATATACACACACACACACACACACACACACACACACACACAGAGGAGACAGAAGTGTGACATCATCGATATAAAGGGGAAAAAACAGAATGTGGGAAGCAGGTTATGCATGAGCAGTACAAATACTTTTTATTGTACTCAGTCTTGTATAAAGTACCTTAAAGGTGATACTTGAGTATCTTACCCAGAAAATGACTTTGGTAGAAGTTGAAGTCACTTTTTTTTCATAAAAGTCTTAAAGTTTATGACATTTACTGTACTTATCTATCAAAAGTCATTTTCCTGATATAATATGTACTTCAGTTTTAGAAGTAAAAGTATTCAAAAGGTGTGGAGTGATTGAGCCATGGTGGCTCAGTGGTAGGGCGAGTTGTCTTTCAACTGGAAGGTTGTGGGTTCAGTTTCTGGCTCTGCTTGTCTATATGTGTCCTTGAGCAAAGAACACATGAATGGGTGAAAACTGTCATGTAAAGCAGCTCATGAAGACTAGAAAATCTAAACCATAATATGAA
>NW_025321401.1:0-13045 GCF_019176455.1 Solea senegalensis
GAACTCGAGACTGTTCACTGTCCTCGCTCCCAAATGGTGGAACGATCTCCCCATCGACATCCGGACAGCTGAAAGCCTCCACATCTTCCGACGCCGACTAAAAACACATTTCTTCCGACTCTACCTCGACTAAGACAACAACAAAAAAACTTGTACCTCGCACTTACGACTAGCACTTCATAGTTTGTTCTACTTGAAGCTCTTACTTACTTCTAGCTCTTATTTGAACCCAAATGTTTAAATGCACTTTTGTAAGTCGCTTTGGATAAAAGCGTCTGCTAAATGACATGTAATGTAATGTAATGAATGAAAGGTATAGAAAGTCTCTATGTGTTATAACCACCACCCCCAAGGACTTCAGAGATTTTTGACTGGAGAAATAAAACATCCCCTTCCACATTCTCCAGTGAGGCAGGCAGCTTGGAGTTGTTCGTGAAGACACCCTCGGGTAAAAGGTGAGGGTTATTTACCTGTCTGACCTTAATAACCTCATGTATATGCTTGTTAAAGGGTGGAATAGTGGTGAGCTGGCAAATAAGGTTGAAGTTAGCGGCAGTCAGGGAATGAATAGCACAGCGATTGTTAATAGGCAGATCCCACGTCCTGCAACCTGGCACCAGGTCCTGCAGTTGCAATGCAACTGTCAGGCGAACGAGGTCCAGAACCACCTCTGGATTTGCCAGCTCCACACTCAAAATGGCAAACAAAGCAAAAAGGTTCTCGTAATGCTGCCTACCATTGCTCTGGTCCTTGCACACCAAGTAGATGTGTTGGTAAAGCTGCTGGCCGTGACCTTTCATGAATAACTTATCTTGTCTGGAACACTTGACCACTTTGATCTTGAGCACAGATATGTCCAGGATGCTGCTCATGCTGAGGAGCTTGGAGCTGTTGTCATGCCAATCCATGAGACTAATAAGTGTTTTGCCATAGGCAGCTTGTCTCAGAAGCTCCCTAAAGCAGCACTCTGTCAACTCCACCAAGCCACTCTTTTCTTTCTCTGACATCTGCAGCAGCGAAGAGGAGTGGTTCTGTGTGCATTCTCCACTCTGCAGGTTGAAAAGTAGAGAGGGGACAATCTTGTCCATGAGCTCAGGGTCCCAGATATTGGCCGGTAGGTCGTCATTCACCATCATCCTCACCTTGATACCTGCCATGCAAATCTTGAAGCCGATGTCGGGGACCTCGTCGCTAGAGTGGCACATGTCACTGAAACGTGACACAAAAAAATGGTAACAGCGGTGGTAGGAGGGGTTGTCCTCTTGTATGTTGGCAAACTTCACAAACGAATTGGTTCCTAGGATCTGTAGGCTAGGTTTGTCCGACTCTAGCACCTCACGCCCCATCTTCAGGAAACTCTCCACAAACAGGTTGATGCTCTGAGAGCGACAGGCCATCAGCAGCTGGTCCAGCGCTTCCATTGCTATGCACACATACCTGTATCTTTGTCGAGCCACATCCTTTGACATTCTCTTAGACAGGTAAGCGCCAATACAGTCAAGCTCTTCTGGAACCAACAAGGCATAGAATGTCAGCTTCTCCATGTTGGCTTTTACTAGCCAATTCTTTTGGTTTGCTGGAAAGATGTTGTCTACCAATCGCTTGTACAGAGGACTGAGTGCTCCACAACAGTCACCGATCAAGAAAGATATGATTCTTTCCAGTGACATGGTTGTGAAATTCGTTCTTTTTTAAGTAAGAATAGAAGAGAGAGCAGTAATGCAACCGTGTGAGTTCCAACTGATGTGGAGCACGAGAGGTTATCTTGTAATGTAAGAACTCCTTCCAGGTGACATGGAACACTAGAGAACTCTTTGAAGAGGAGCTTTGATGCTGGCACATAATAAACATGATGGATGTTACTTTGACATGCAGATGGTCTCTTCCAGTTTGGACTTCCCGGGACAATTAAAATGCTTTTTTCATCTAGTATATTCAAAGGACAACAGGCTGACCTGGGGCGCTCAGGTTTTTCCCTATAATCAGTTTTTAATATTGAGAAGAATTGTCATCTTGCCATTAAGGCAATTTTCTTTAAGGTGTTTTGAACGCAACAAAGAAGGACGAGAAGGGGCAGCCCGTGGCCAAGTGGAAAGGGAACTTGACTTGTAACCAGAAGGTCGCCGGTTCGGGCGCCACTCAGTGTGGCAGCCCACTGCTCCTAATTCTAGGATGGGTCAAAAATCCCCTAAGGGGATTAATAAAAACTAACTTTAACTTTAAGATGAGACTGAGAACTTTGAACAGTGGAGGGCAGCATTACACCTCTCAGTGTACAGTCTGCTGGAAATGATTAGAGCAATAAGTCTTTGATCTTCTGAAAGCAACATAATAAAGAAGAACTTTCCTACTAAAATGGGAATTACATGGTTTTTCCACCTGGTTCCTGTTTATAAATGTTGGTGTGTTTTTGGCATGAAATGAACTGTATTATTATGGGGAAGGAACACCATATTTCTGTATCTGTAATATTTGTTTGCTAATTAGTGTTAAATACTTTCCAGATATAATAACTATAATTAACTGTCAGGAGCAACACAAGGTGAAGGGTCTTGCCCTTAACCCACAAACCCACAACCTTTGAGTTGAAAGGAGGGTCAAACTTTGTGCTGCTGTTTTTGATAAAAGGGCACAGTTGCATGATGGTCATTTTTCCTCAGTAAGTTTACTCTATGATGACTGTATCTGCACTTTAGAGAGGAGAGGTCAAAGGGGAAGTGATCAGAACCATGATCCACGGCAGAGGAGCTGTTCAGTGTCACACGTCATGATCCAATGACACACAGAATAATGTGTGTAATGACTCATTTACTGTCCCTGATTATGTTTTGGAAACAATGAAAATTGAGTTATTTGAATTAACAAATGTCACTCACTACAACTAATAATCACACAAATTATGAACAACATAAAACACCAGTGTCTGTGATTTTTAGTTGTAGTGAGTGACTTTGTTAATTCAAATAACATGATTTTCATTGTGCTTTTGATATTCATTGATCTAGATGGATTCAAGTTGCTTAATTCATATTATTATAAGTTATATTGTTTATTCACTTAAACGCTCTGTGTCTTTTGTGCACGTATGCTGGGGTTCAGAGAGCCAGTGCACAAATCTATTCCTTCAAAATTGTTTTATTGGAATATTAGGATTGCGTAGACTGATTTTAAACACATACCGTAGATTGATTGTCTCTTCTCGTTTTCAGGGTAGAGCCCCGATTTACAAAATTAACATTTACTTTATTTTTCAAAAATATTTAAGAAATAAACAACTATTAAACATAATAATTTCATTATTTTTAACAATCAAATGATTGCCCATAACTGTTGTTCCCCAACAATTAAGATATATTTTGAAGATGAGCGAGCGCTCGGTTAAAGATGAGCGAGCGCTCGGGTAAAGATGAGCGAGCGCTCGGGTAAAGAAGAGCGAGCACAGAAGGTTGAGATTTGAGATGTGAGAGGACATACGAGTAAAATTGATTAAACTGTTAAAATGAATATTTGCAAACATGCAAATACATGTATTAAGCTTGCAAAATATATTTTTCTGTGCTCAAAATCTCACATTGTTCCTTCATGAATGTGGCCCAAATATAACACCATACTCTTCCACCGGTGTTACGCTGTGTCTCCTGCTCTCTCTGTGATTGATCTACTATTACGATCGATGAACTGAACAAGCACTCGTTTTGTAAATTGGTTAATACTTTCACCCGCTACTTAAACTCTCACTGTCACTCTCACGATTCACGTACTGTGGTTTTTCTTTGCTAGCGTGACAAGTTAGCTTAGCAGCAATGGCTTCTCCTTCTCCTGCTCTCTCCTGTGTTGTGTGCCACATGTTGAGTTACTCCTCTGCCTCCTTTAGTGATAAAGACACTGGAGGCGAGGCTTAGTGAGGTAGAAACTCAGCTTCGCACCATAGAAGCTAAGTCAGTTAGCCACTCCCCTGGCATTAGCTCCCTCAGCAGCTCCCGTGCAGCTGGAGCAGCTCTCTTATCTAGAAGTTTAGGGAAGTCTATTAGAAACTCAACACCGTGACAATCCAGAGTTGAGACCAGGGCCTGTTTCAGAAAGCAGGTTCAACAAACTCTGAGTTAAAACCTTAACTCTAGATTGACCAGTTTTTGGTTTCACAACAGCTGATCAGCATTAGTTCAGTTCACTCTGTGTTCAGCGTGTGCGTTGGGAATGAAAAAAGCCATCATCAATGGAGCTCTGATACTATGATTCACCATGGCAACGGGTAAACAAAAAACACAGCCGCCATTTTAATCCAGTTGAGCAGAAATATGAACACATGATATTTATGTGAAGGAGTCAATAAATGAACACAATTACATTTTATATTATTATAGAAGTTCCGCGCTGAAACTTCTCAAACTGTACACCAAAACAACAGTAGCTTCAATGTCCAGGTTCCGAGAGTCGAGCAGACAATCTCTTAGACACGCAAAACTACACACTTAACTTATTATCTTTATAAAATTTCACACTCACGTCGTCGTCGCTCGCTCTCTCTGTCAAGTTTACCCCAAAAACCACACACTCTTCACTCGCTCACCTCCGGTCTGAACCTGTCAATCACACCTTTATCAAATCAGTGACCAGGATCACGCTTCTTCTCAATCAGAACTTCCTCTCTCCCCATCAAAATAAAATGAAATATTTAAACATGAATATTTATGTCATTTATTACACCATACTCTTTTATCAACCTATTTAACCTTTATGAACTACTCCTTTTACATTTTTAATACACTTTTAATAACATTTTAACCAAATATGAACTTTTATAATTCATTAATTATTCATTATTTTTTTTAGTAAGGATTCTTAACCAGGTTACACTGAAATGAGATTTATGTGTGAATCAAATGACATTTCCTGGTCAAAAGTAACTCCAAGGTTCCTCACAGTGGACACAACTGGAAGCCATGGTGATGTCATCTCAAGTGACAATGTGATCAGAAAGTTTTTCTCTGAGGTGTTTAGGGCCGAGTATAAAAGTTTAAAAGTAGAAAGTTACAGGTCATCCAGGACTTAATGTCTCTGAGACTTTCCTGGAGTTGAACAACCTGATTTATTTCATTCGGCCTCATTGATAAGAGCAGAATGGGAGGGTGGGGCTATGCCCCTGTGTAGTCAAAGGTGTGTGTGGTGGGAAGGGGTCAGTCACTGTCTGTGGGATAGTAGGTGCAGGGAGAATGGGGCTGTGATCCAATACGGGCAGGGTGTCCGCATCCCCAGCAGAGCAGGGGGCGTTGGGGAGGGCGTGTGGCACTCCGGATCACTTCCGTCATGTCAGCGCATGCAGCGGTTCTCACCGTAGGATCACTTTCTCCAGGGCCGCTTTGGTCCCGCCCTCCACAGTCCCCCTCTCCAGAGCCAGCTCCAAAGCCTCTTGTAAGGAGCGGGGATGGGCGAGATGGGTCTGAATGCGCAGCCTCCTGGGGGTTATGGCTCGGATGAACTGGTCCCTGGCTGGGTCTGTAGTCTGTAGTGCTCCATGATGTTGTCTGTGTACAGTGCCTTGAGATAATATATGTCATAAATGCAATAGAATTCTCTGAAATCACTGGTATGGAAATATTTTGTGTTCCCCTGTGAATGTTGTCAACAATGTTCTTGTCATGGTGTGTAAACCATGTTATGTGTGAGTAGCAAAGCACAGGACGTCTCCACATGCATCATGAGGTCGTAGACATAACTCTGAAAACAACTCTGTTAACACAGATAACTCTTCTGTCCTCATTTGGAGCAAAACTTGCTCTAAATTCAACTTGCACTAAAGCGGTAACTAGTGCTATAGACGTGTTTGTAGCATCAGAAAAGTGACCTTAGGTGGAAAAGCCTGGATTTAAACATGTTCTGAATGTACTGAACCACGCTACCAAATGTCAAGGAGGTCAAATCTTACTAGAAAGGTGTTTCCTTCCATGTATGATCATGTTATTGGAGGTCAGAGGTCAGATTGATGGACCTTCAGAGCAACACAGACTTGGAAGTTAGAGTTCATCTTCCTCTTCCCAGTCATCAGAGTCATTGATGAGGTCTTTGTGTCCATTCTTCAAACCAGGAGGGTCCTGGGTTCTTCGTGAGGACCAGATCTCTCTACTCCTATCTCAGCAACGTGGGCCACAAATATTTAAGCAACCCTGCTCCCCAAGAAGTTAAACCTAGGAAATAAGAACCATGTTCTTAGTGAAGTGTGTTCATTCTCATAATGTCATACCATTCTGCACTGGTACAGTTTTGATTTCCTGTACCCAGAGGACACATTTAACATTTAGATTTTAGAGTCACTGGAGACGGTGTTTGAATGTGTTTGTTCACGTGACATTTTGGACATTTCCTTTATTGTTGTGCTGTCTGTCTGTAACTGTGTTGTTCTGTGATTGTCTGACAGTTGTCTCTTGGAAATGAGAGCCTGTGTCTCAATGAGAAATAAAGGTTAAATAAATAATAATAAAAACCACACTGCACTGTCCAATTTCTTTCTATTTTCAACTTATTATGTGTTTGCATTTTTAATGGGTCACATAGAAAAATAACATAACGTTTTCCCGAGTGTCAGTTCCTGTTTCAGTCATAAACACGTCCCATTTCTAATGTACACTCTATCACATCAGAGTATGAGGTTTACTGCATTTACAGTAAAGTCTGTAATGATTACACTCATCACATTCAAACATTTTCAGTGCAAAAGCCTCTGGTTAGAAACACAATAACATTGTACCATTAAACAGCATAAAGCACATTACCAATGAACATTTTCCATAAACCAGTGCAGCTTCAATATTCTTCACAGTTTTTATGAAGCAACGACATAAATCTTCTGTGCAAAGTCAATAAACAGAATACTTGCAATATGCCTGCAGGTCATCCCTCAGTGTGTCACAGGGCGTTCTGATCCATTCATACAGACCCACGGGGCGCCTGGAACCCTGAGCAGTGAAGCCTTGATGGTAGGCTTTGCCCTGATCTAAGAGAGAAGTGTACACAGAACCATTTGTACACTGGCTTACTGGGTCAAAGTTTGGATTGATTGATTTGATTTGACCATTATTGATATAGTATGAATCAAGCACTCTGTGTCATAGATTCAAATACAAAATAGTCAGGGATGACACAATAAAGCCCATAGGCTCATTTCCATTGTGGTCCCGAGCACAATGGAATCATTCTGGGCACAGTCATAGTAAAATAGTACAATGTAAATAGAATAGAATATAGGCTATACATAATTGCTTTATAACTTAGCAGTCCAGCATATCATAAATGGAGAGTAGTGATTCATTGTTATTTAAACCTGCATGCCTATGAAGCCCATTTGAATTGAATTGAATTGAAATGACTAGTGTGAACGGTCAGTATGTTGGTAGTCTTAAGTATATTCAATTCTGAATAGTTGGTTCAAAGTGTTTTCTCTCCAACAGGTCCTTCAATTGTCTTCTTCCATTTGTCCCTCCTTGAAGCATCGTTTCTAAAACGCAAACCAAAGGCACTTTTTAGAGCCACGTCTGTCTGTCTTGTTATCCTGCCCGTGCTGTGTTGTACTTGTCAGTCTTTCTGTTGCTGTTTGTGTATCTTTCTGTCAGTATTAAGTTCTTGTCTGTAAAAAAATATCTTGTTATCTGTCTTGTTTTTGTTTATATCAGTGTGTGTCATGACACGTCCAAAGTTCAGGCCCTGTCCATCTTGCCAGACACTCAATGCTGCAAGCCTCAAAACTTGCAGCATGTGTTATGTGAGCCTGTCAATGAAGAAGAAGTTGAAGGAAAAGACAGCATCATTGGACAGCAAGTGGGGTCAAGGTATCGTCCCAAACCGGAATGTTGGCCGCATTATTGATTCAGCCCGTATTGCAGTAAGTGAAAAGGCTCATTTTTATTCGTTTGATCTAAATCAAACAAGTTGCGGCTCCTTTTCTTCCACTGTACTCCATTAACTGCCATTAAATGCTTGCTACAGTACTAAAGTGTCCAATCATGCTGTGGGTTTAACTAATGTGTGCCAACTGGTTACTTTCTTTCAGGTGCGAAAACTTGAGGCCATAGGCTACAAGCCCATTTTATTTATGGGAAAAAAGACAAGAAGGCCTCTAACAAGTGGGTAGCTGACATAATAACCCATTTGCCCCTCACATCTACCACCAAAAACTTCTTGGAGAAGATAAGGAGGGCTTATGAATTTCTTTTGACTAAGGGTAAGAGCAAGATTTTTTGTTCAGAATGCCTTTGTTTGAAACATATATTTGAGAAAAATTGAAAAATATATTTGAATGACCTCAACAGAACAGCAGCCCAACACTGACCCATCAGCAGAGCCTGATAACCCCACCATGGAGCAGGGTGACAGCCCCGTCGAGGGTATGGGCCACAGCCAGGACGAGGAGCAGCACAGCAGCCTCACCATGGAGCAACGTGACCACACCGAGGAGACTGTATTTGTCCTGAACCTTGTCCCTTGTCCGTCTCTCTTCTTCTTCTTGTTCTACCTCTACCACTGTTGCAGCAATGAAGAAGAGGAAGAGAGGAAATGACTCCCAGTTAAAAAAGGAGGGGCTTAAGAAGAAAAAGGGTAAGTTTTGTTTTGCATGTGTAACCCACCTCAGCTATAACTGTTGATGATAAAGACTGGGAGATACAGATATGTTTATTCTATCGGTGCACTAATTACCTCATGGGCCAGGAACCAGAAGTCTAGATCGCTATGGGAGAAAGGAGTATTAGCAATATGCATTGAGTGACAGAATAAAGAATTCACACAACCAACAGGTGCGTTTTAAAGGTATTATATTGTGTTGATTTAAAGAACAAAACAAAAAAAATAAAAAAATAGACCAAAGTAATTTAAATTGTCAGCGACACATGAGATGTTAACAACAGTTGGCAATAAATCCAGCCACAGAACAAATCACAGTCTCTGTTTTGGGTAGCTCGCCACGACTACTGAGGTTCCCGTCTACCTTTACAAAATGGGAGGAATCCCAGCAGAAGAAGAAGAAGTTTTCATGCAGCTCTCAACCCAGGAATCCATACAAAGGAAAAAGACCCAGAGAGGATTACTGTAATATTCATATAAATAAAATATACTTTTAAATGTAAATAAATGCATATAAACACGATTCATATATGTACATTGTAACATTGTTTCCTCATAATTATTTTTAACTTCTCTAAATGAACTGAACACATTTCTCTATATTAACATAAAACATTTTCTTTTATCGCCGCTCACTCTCAGAGAAAACACACAGAGTGGGGGTAATGTAAGTAAAACACTGTAATATAAAACATTTTTATATCTTTTTAAACACAACATACATGAAATGAATGCCTCATTAATCCATATTAATATTAGCAGATGCACATTTCAACTTCATCAGACTAACATTCAAATAAGTTGACTCACCAGAGGCTCAAGCATCACACACACACACACACACTCCGGACACAAGGCAGAATACACGGCTCTCATCTGTCCAAGTTTTGCTTTAGAAGAGACAGGGACACGGGAGTTCAGTAATGTGTAAGCTCACAATAACATTTAGCCAAATATACGTGGCTAATGGCATGATCTAGTGCCACGGATGCTAATAACACAACTTACGTTGTCTTCCGTTTCCGTCACAAAACACACAGTCCGCTAATCGCAAATATGCCACCTGCCCAGAATTTCGAGTAAAAAAAAAGCAAGCTATGAAAACCAAGTATGTGGAAGACCGTCACTACCACAAACAGAGACTGTTGTCATACAAGAGGTATTATGCCAATCCTCATGTTCAAGACAAAAAGAAAGAAAGAATGGCAAGAAGATACAAAACAGATCCTGATTTTCAGAGCAGACTAAAAAAATACATAGCTCTGAGATACAGAGATCCTGATTTTCAGAGTAGACACAAAAAACACATGGCCCAGAGATACAAAACTAATCCGGATGTCAGCGAGAGCAAGAAAGCATACAACACAAGAAGGTATGCACGTGACCAGAAATACAGGCTCAAAAAGATGACAACTGTTCACACGAGATATCACAGTGACCCAGACTTCAGACTGCACCATAAACGGAGCTGTGCCCAACACAGAAGAAACAAGTTGGCTTCGAATGCAACCTTTCAAATTACAGGTTGCAGCGTGCAATGAAAATAAACGCAAAATACAAGCTCTTCAGACACCGCCAGCAGAAAACGCCAAAGCCTGTTGTCGACCCTGTGATGGAAGCGGCGATATTTGCATTCCGTGAAACCATTCACCAGGGACCCACACGTGTCTGCACAGTCTGCCATCGACTCCTCTTTCCCAATCAAGTCAAGCAGTGCAACAGATCCAATGTTGCACTGTATGTGAAAAACACCTGTGGCATCTGCTTGCTTGACGGGTAAGTATGTTCACGTGTGTGGCGGCGAATGCTCAGCGCCTTGCACCGTTCCAGAGGAGAGACTGCAGGAGTGGATCTGCCCGACTTGTGACGGACACCTGACGAGAAGACAGATGCCATCCATGGCCGTGGCCAACAAGCTGGAGTTAGCACCCATCCCCCCCGAGCTAGCTGATCTGAATGTGCTTGAAAGGCAGTTGATTGCAAAAATCCTGCCTTTTGCGAAGATTGTTGCCTTGCCCAAAGGTCAGCAAAGAGCAGTACGCGGTGCTGTCGTGTGTGTGCCGTCAGAGGTGGAAACAACCGTCAACTGTCTCCCAAGACCCAACCCTGAAGCCCAGCTGCTGCAGGTCAAGCTGAAGAGACACATCAGGTACAAAGGTCATCAACACTTCTACACGGTCAACATGAAGAATGTGCTAGCTGGACTAGCAACACTGAAGGAGACACACTCTGAATATCATGAGATCAATATCGACGAGAGTGCAACCTTTGAAAGTCTCCACGATGACCGTGAAGAAGAGGACCAAGTACAGGTGAGTCATTCTGAAGCTGCTGCACAGCCCCAGCAGAGCAACGCTTCAGAGGGAGAAAAGGAAGACGTTGCACCCACTTCGGCGGCAGGTGAACAGGAGCAGCTCAGACCTGGGTTGGCCCTGGACACTTGCATGCAGCCCCCTGACATGGCACAGGAAATACTCTCCTACGGTAGTGGGATATTTAGTATTGCCCCCGCCCAAGGCAACAGACCCGTAGGCATTTTTACCATACCCAAATTAGAATCCATGGCATTTCCTGTGCAGTTCCAAACAGGACAAAACACATTGGACGAAATTAGAGCGATCAAATTGTCACCAAGTATTTATTTTAACGTAAGACTCTTTTCTGCCGACTTCAGATTCGCAGGCGACCAGTCTTACCTTTTCTTTGCCCAGTTTGTCACGGAAACTCATTTGGCTAACAGCAGCATGTCCATCCAAATGCGCAAAGGCAAGACCAAGTCAAAAGATGGTCGCAGGATTTCCAACCGCATGCTGCAGGACAAAAATGAGGTGGAAAAATTGATCCAAAATCAGGACGTGACGCGCTTCATGCAGCCCCTGAGAGGAACTCCAGCTTATTGGAACAAAACGCTGAAGGACCTCCACGCTATGGCCAGACAGTTGGGCAAGCCAACATTCTTCCTCACGTTTTCAGCTGCCGAAATGAGATGGCCTGAAGTCATAGAGGGGATCAAAGCTCAACAGGGTGAAGGTGTGCATTTTTCTGAGCTGGACTGGAACGCCAAGTGTGACATTCTCCGGAGTAATCCTGTCACTGTCATGCAGATGTTTGAGAAGAGAGTGGATGCGCTCATGACGAGCCTGACCATGTCTCCTGCTCAACCCATCGGTTAAGTGAAGGATTACTTCTATCGTGTGGAGTTTCAAGCCCGAGGAAGCCCACACATTCACATGCTGGTTTGGATCAAAGACGCACCAGTGTTGGGAGAATGCATGGACGAGGATGTGTACCGATTCGTCGACCGGTACATATCGTGTGAGAAGCCCGACCCAGACACGGACCCCGAGCTGCACAAAATTGTTTCTGAGGTGCAAGTGCACAGCAGAAACCACTCCAAGTCGTGCAAGAAGGGCAATGTGGAGTGCAGATTCGGGTTCCCTAAATTGCCCATGGACAAAACCATTCTGACATACGACACCCCCAACCCCGACGAAGAGGACGACAAAGACGATGACAATGACGGTGGAAAGGATGACCATGAGGAGCAGAGCAGGCGTGGAAACGAAGCCAAAAGTGCTGTCAAAAAGAAGGCCGCACTTGTGAAAAAACCCGAGAGAGGCCCGGGACAAACTGAAGCCACTGAGGAACCTGCTGTGTGATCCCAATGCTTCATTCGCACCTTGACGGAGCTGCATGAGAAATGCAATCTCACTCATTAGCAATACTTGGATGCTGTGTTTGATCTGACAATCGGAAGTGTGCTTTACATCAAACGCCGCCACAATGATTGTTGAATCAACGCATACAATCCAGTGTTGCTCAGGGCATGGAACGCCAACATGGACATCCAGTATGTCATTGACGACTACAGCTGCATGGCATACATGATGTCCTACCTGTCCAAACCTGAGCATGAGATGACCGAGCACCTCAAGTCAGTCGTCAGTGACGTGAAGAAGAGGAACGTCAACGAGCGCGACGAGATGAAGCTGATCATGCAGGCCTACTCCAAACACCGAGAGGTCAGCTCTCAAGAGGCCGTGGCACGGACATGCTGCTTGCCTTTAAAGAAATGCACCCGGAATATTGTCTTTGTCCAGACTGATGACAATGCTCTGAAAATGAGTCACCCGATGAGCCGGTTGAAGAACATGTCACCAGAGGCAGAGGAAGTGTGGATGTCTGGTGTGCCAGAGAAATACGAGGTAAGACCCGCTGCAGTTTTTCTACCTCGTCTCTGGCGGAGCTGGCTGTGGCAAATCCCACCTCATCAAGTCAATACACCAGGAAGCCACCAAAATCCTGCGCCAGCTGCCCAAAATCCGCAACCTCGCCGACATGTCCCAGCCCACTGTGTTGCTCACAGCATTCACTGGCACGGCGGCGTTCAACATCTTGGGTAAAACCTTGCACGCCATCCTGAAGCTGCCAA
>NW_025321402.1:0-18041 GCF_019176455.1 Solea senegalensis
GCATATGGAGATGTTTCTATCCAGCGTATTCTTTGGCCTTCCCTAACAGAGCCATTCAGAAGGTCAACCAAATTCATTTGGATTATATTTGGAAGAAAAAGATGCACTTTATTAAGAGAATACACAGATTTTATCAATGGAACACTGAACATGAACGGGTTCAAATCCTTCCTTCACAATAAGAGCTTCTGGTATCATATGGAGGCAGTTTTTATTAAAGTGTGATTTCAATATTCAGAAACGTCCTGTTAAATGATCCCTGTTTCACCAGCAAGTCCTTTTATATTGGAAACTTTTGTACAATCATAATTTCACCCCTCGTAACAAATAGATACATTACAATTAAAAACAAGTCGCTGTATAACAAGAACTGCATGGATAAAGGTATTTGCTCTTTAATTCATTTAGTGTGTGATGACACATGAACATTTTTGCCTTAAATATGATCTAGTTGTTAATCGTAATTCCTTTGCATCCATAATGAAAGCCATCCCTAATCCTACTTTGAATTGAATTCAAGGGATTATTTCAAACTCGACTCACATCACTCCTAATGTTCCACATCTCCTAGTTGGAAGCTGTAACTTTGAGAGCATTCAAATTCCTAATAAAACGTCACACGCCCTTTATTGTCTTTTCAAAAGTGCATCAAACTAATCTTCTCCAAAGATATTATATATTCTTTGTGATCTCAATATTTCCAATTTCCCATAAATCCAAAAGCAAAAGAAGTCCATTTGAAAATGTTAAATGTTGTGTAACCTGTGTCCAGTGAAATGTTACGGCAGAGATTTGCTTTGGAAACAAATAAATGTGTATTTTGTGATGATATTGAAAGCTTTCATTGTGTGTCCTCTGAAGCATACGTGACTGGCTGCACACAGAGATCCGACTCCAGCCCTTCTCTAAAGAGGACATGATTTATGCTCTTGTTATGGTCAATAATGCTAAACAATATATTAATACTTGGAACATTTGACATACACACATGGAAATATATGAACGTGAAACTTAGATTTATTGTGTTTCATAATGACTTTCTTTAACATAATGAAAGGTAAAAATGCAATGAAACTTTTCACTTTATTTGAAAAATATGATCTAAAAACAAAAGCCTCAGCTAACTTTTTCTTTTATTTTGTATCTTGTTTTATTTTTCGGTATTTTATCATGTAAATGTTTCTCTTCTGCATTCTTCCTGTGCACCTGCTCCTTTGAAAGGTTTAAACAAAGATGTGAGCCTTGTTGTTTCTACATTATTTTGTTAAATAAATAAATAAATAAATAAATAAATAAATAATAATAATAATAATAATAATAAAGAACTCCTTAGGAATGAACAGTGCTCTATCCAGTTCTTATAATACATCCATGGTATCATCATGTTTGCCTGTTTGTTTTGTCGTATTGTAACGCCCTTTTCGCTCCACTGTGAGATAAATAAAGCTATCTTATCTTATCTTACTCGCACTTCACATGTCTGCCACACGGTGGCGGTGGTGCGCGGGTTTTCTGCTGTTTTGACTCACTGACAGTGACAGTTGTTGAGCAGACGCTGGAGCCAAGTGAATAAAAATAGTTTCTGAAGCATCTTTGCTCACTTATTTCAAACCAACACCAATAATTGCACTTTACTTCTCACCTATAGTTGCTACCAATGATTAGAAGTGTTATAAACACTTTTTGTTCATTAAAGCCTTTAATCCCAGTTAAATTGAAGGGATTTATTGATTGAATTTTCCTCTTATTTAAATGATATTTCATTAATTATGTTGGATGTCTTTTGTCTGATACTATTTTACACTTATATTTTACTACTTTAGAGTAGTATGTGTTCAATTCACTGTTATCATTATATTAATATCATTCTTACATTGAAATTATATTAATATAACGATCAGAAAATATTAAAATCAATTCAGGCCAGAAAACCTGCAGACTTAAGATCATAGTGTTAGGAACAATAACTGTAAATAATAAATTCAAGTCCACAAAACTATATCTAGAACTCTCGCGACTTCATCCATGGACGAGAAAACTGTTGTCGTCATTTCCTGTAAGTGCAGAGTGACGAGCAGAAAGTGAAAGTAACTATCCTGTAACTTTGCTTCAGTCGCCATTTTAACTGTACAGCACGAAGACAGACTGGTGAGTGTTGACGTGATTATGATGATAATATATGATTATTTATGATGATTTAGTGCGTGTAAGTGAAGTACCTTAAAGTGATACTTGAGTAAAAGTCTTAAAGTTTGACATTTTGAGTATCAAAAATCATTTCTGATATAAAATGTAGTAAAAGTTGCTCGAAATAAGAGTAAAGTATGAATACGTGGAATTTGTACTTAAGCACAGTAATGAAGTATATGTACTGCTTAATCCTGACCGATTATAACGGAAACGTCCACAGCCTGTGAACATGTTTTCTCCTTGATGTCAATTCTACTGTGTAGAAGTGTAACCGAGCTCAACTACACTTTGTTGTAGCTGGCTGGTTCAACCCCTCGACTCTGCGTTGTGTTAAATGATGGCCAGGAGGCTTGCGTTGCAGTTCATAACACTGTTTATTCTGGACAGGAACAGAATATGTTACTGGTCACATACAGGCTCGATAGGCGGCTCACATGCAGCACACTACAACAACACAGCAAGGTAACGTTAGCACAGAGGCTAACTAGTTAACTGAGAAACTGTGTTTACACCATTAAATTAACATTCCAGCACTTACAAATGCCACGACTCACTTATAGCGTGCACATTTACATCTTCAATAACCACAGTATGTTTTATAATCATACAAGAGGGAATATTGACATACGTACATAATAATGATGTATGTAATAATGATCACCTTGAACGCACCTCTCATTAACTGGCAGCGTTTCTAACGTGCACTGAGCATTCATCAACTGCCACTGAAAGAGGGCGCTGTTGAGCCACTGAACTCCCAAAAATACATTTCCAATACACAGCAAGTGGAATCTCATATATAATTGCTTACACAAGCAGTCCAAACCGAAACATAAAGTCCTGTCAAACGCGAACATGTATCATGTAATAAGCATCTTCGACAGCTCACATCAGATATGTAATCTAATGTCTCGTAATTTATGGGTCGGGATTCGAGACTTGTAGTTTTTAGTCAAAATGTGCTCATAACCTAACTGAGTTCTTTGTTTATTTCCTATTTTGATCAGCTGCCTAATATATCTTTAAACATCATATCTATTTCCAAAGTTGGTAAGAATATGCAGATTTTGCTCCCTTCACACTATGGACAGCATTAAAGTGGACATATTATACCCTATTTCCCCCATTAAAATAGTTCCCTGGTGTCCTAATGAACATGTCAGTGACATGCTTTGGTCAAAATACCATAAGGATGAAGAATCATAGTACATTACATTACATTACATGTCATTTAGCAGATGCTTTTATCCAAAGCGACTTACAATTGAATCAAGTACAATTAGCCAGGGGTGGAATCGAACTTGCGACCATGATGTCTTTGGTACACAAGGTAGGGTCTTAACCACTGAGCCACTCCACCCCCCATAGTAGTTCAATAACCCTGCTAAACCCGCCCCTTTCAGAACGCTTGGTTTTCGTGCATGGTCCCTTTACATGCAAATGAGACACAGGCAAACACACACCCACTTCTTCCAGGGGGTTTCTGATTCAGAGAGTGCAGCACCGCTGATCGCCACCGCTGATCGTCAGCGGCGAGCTGCTTAAACAGCTGCTTTATGTGATTGTATCAGACTGAGTCTGTGCTCCGGTCATGGAGGACGTACTGAACAAATATGTTTAATTAGGACGTGTCAGAATGGTCAGTTATGAGCTCTGTGCGATCTTTTCTTAACCATTTGTGTGTTTGTACGTCGGTGAAATACGTCCCCTGACTAAATACGGCGACCGCTGGCCGCAGTCTGAAGTGGTGCGAACACACGAACACACGTTTGCTGACTTTATCCGGCACATTAGCTTCATATATAAAATCCTCTGTAAAACACTGTGCTCCACTGTGCAGCCACAAACAGCACACTTGTCCCTCCGCGTTGACATAATACCACTCTTCCTCCCTCGCCCGCACTCTCGCAGGGACAAGGTGGAGCTAAGGTGGAGCTCGCGAAGTAAACTTACTGGTGGGGCGGTAACATTCGCGGTGAAATGCGCATGCTGCCGTCATAAGCGCAGGGAATTCAACATCGAGCGTTTTATCGCCTATACTTACACTAAGCGGAACCACGAAAACATGACTGAGTATTCTTTTTCCACACTTTGGCGACTGGTAGGGCCTCCAGAGTCCCAAATATCAGTATTAAAATGGTTAAAAAGTTGATTTTGCATAATATGTCCCCTTTAATAGACATCAATTGAAAAATGACTAAATCTGACCAGCAGGTGTCGCCCTGTATCTGAATATCTACAGGTGTGAAATGGTCAGTAAATCAAAATAAATAACACATTTATTTATGATGCTTAGAAGATGACAGCAGCGTTAGGCCAGAACGACATGCAGGTTTAAATCTGAGCTGAGGGTGAATGATGATGATGATGATGATGATGATGATGATATGATACACTGATGAAAAACTATTTGAAGTGAAGACAGGTCTACTGAAGGGTGTTACGAAGACACCCTTCAGTAGTCTTCAGTGTCATGTTTTCTTCTTTATGTCAATTCTACTCAAGCGTCCAAACCGAAACATAAAGTCCCGTCAAACGCGAACACAATGTTAAATGAGATTAAATGAACGATTGTAAATGATCATTTGGATTAAAAATGAGATAATAATGTCATATATTCATATTATATTATATTATTATGAAAATAATGACATGATTTAGTAGGTTTAAGTACTATAAGTAATTAATGGAAAGTTGTATGAAGTACTTTCACTGTGAACATTTGGAGTAATCCAGGGTCAAAGATCAATTGCAAAAATTACAATATTCGTCTATATTTAAAGTCGTATCAAATCCACATTTTTCATTCGTAGTTTATGATTTTTTGTCCTTCATAAACAAATATGCAGTTAATAAGTAATCCAGGATCTAATTGGACTTTTGCTCTCAAAACTGAGCTCATCAGCTGACTTGAATGCAGACAACAGCCCTTCAGTCACATACAGAGTAGCCTAGCACCATCTACTGGCACAAATATGTAAGTGACATGAACAGCAGGTTTCATAAAACACCTTCTCTGACAGAAAACTCCTGATGTGTTACAGTTTTCTCTCGTGTGATCACTGGACTGAACACAGATCCACATCAGACGTCCTCCAGGAAACATGAAGGAGATTTTCCACTCAAACTGAGAGGTAACTCTTTAAAGTGCTTTCAATATGATGCTTTGAGTGGAGCAGTGATAAGTCAGTGAGGAGCTCATTTGCACAAACTCATGACAACAACAAAGAGAAGACGTGCTTTTTATATATGAGGTTTACACTTTACAGTAGAAAACAAGTTATTCTCTGTAAATCTGTATATTGGGACGGTTTATACATTCAGTCTGTCTGTAATGATCTGATGTGTGTGTTTGTGTGTGTGTCTGTGTTTCTGTGTGTGTGTTTGTGTGTTTTCTCTGTGTGTGTGTGTGTGTGTGTGTTTCTCTGTGTGTGTGTGTGTGTGTGTGTGTGTCTGTGTTTCTGTGTGTGTGTTTGTGTGTGTTTCTGTGTGTGTGTGTGTGTGTTTCTCTGTGTGTGTGTGTGTGTGTGTGTCTGTCTGTGTTTCTCTGTGTGTGTGTGTGTTTTCTCTGTGTGTGTGTGTGTGTGTGTGTTTCTGTGTGTGTGTGTGTGTGTGTGTGTGTCTGTGTTTCTGTGTGTGTTTGTGTGTGTTTCTCTGTGTGTGTGTGTGTGTGTGTGTGTGTCTGTGTGTGTGTGTGTGTGTGTGTCTCTGTTTCTGTGTGTGTGTGTGTTTCTCTGTGTGTGTGTGTGTGTGTGTGTGTTTCTCTCTTGTGTGTGTGTGTGTGTGTGTGTGTCTGTGTTTCTCTGTGTGTGTGTGTTTCTGTGTTTGTTTCTCAGAATGACTGAAGTCCAGCAGATGAGTGGTTGTGTGGAGGAAGACGAGGACAGAGCAGAGTCTCCAGAACCCAACGGTCTGTCTGTGAAGACAAAGTAAGAGACAGTGTGTCCAGTGAAGCATGATAGCTGAAGATCATTTCAGGTGGCTTTAATGCACCTTTCAGCTTTTTTACCAACTGTCATAAAAACTTTTCTTGTGAAAAACTTGCAATCAATGCACTGACAACAAGAGAACAACACACTTGGTTGTGCGCTAAACACAAACTCTAAATGTTGACTGTACCTGTAGAGCAGTGGTCCCCAACCCCGGGCCGCTGACCAGTACCGGTCCGTGGGTCAATTGGTACCGGGCCACACAGAAAGAATACATAACTTACATTATTTCCGTTTTATTTATTATCAGATTCTGTACGATGTTTTATTTTGAAAAATGACCGGATTCTCTCGCCACATCTGTCTATGTTTCACTCTGACACATGTCAACATGCTTGCCTCGGTCACACGTCACGATCGAAGAAGAAGATCAACTGCTGGAGATCACAAAGTGACGGCGGCATTAAAAGTATGTTTGAGACAACAACTCTGCCGGTGTTGTGAATTAAAGTCATGGCAGAAAACCCTGAGATCAGCACAACAGCAACATCCTGTCTGTGTGAAGCAGAGTGAGCGGGTGCTGCTGCTGCTGTTGACGAAGCACCCAAGTTGATGGACTTGGCCATTTTTCCCCCAGCATGCCGTTGACGCACGGCTGCGCTCTGTGCAGTATCGTTGGCGCGATGTCACGTGGACACTGATAATAAATGTGCATACACAGTGGATTCACGTCTATTATTATATTTAAAAATATGCCGGTCGTATCATTTTATTTTTTATTTTTTTTGTATTAAAGGCCGGTCCGTGAAAATATTGTCTGACATTAAACCGGTTCATGGCGCAAAAAAGGTTGGAGACTGCTGCTGTAGAGGATCAATCTTTACACAAAGATCAGTGACCACAGGCTGTAAACATTAAATCTGCTTTGTGATCAAAGTGTCTAAACAAAGACCATCATCAGTGATCATGTGATGTTTGTGTTTGCAGAGGTCAGAACCAGAGACAGAGAGCAGAGTCTCCAGGACCCAGCGGTCTGTCTGTGAAGAGTGATTGGTCTATGCACATACCTTTATGCTTCAGTCATGAACCTGGAGCCTCAGAGACAAAGTAAGAGACACTTTGTCCTTTGAAGAAGTCACAACCAAACCTGTGTCCTCACACACACACACACACACACAGCTGTTTTACCGTCATAAAAACTTTAATCCTGAGAAAACTTGTAACAATGCACTGACAACAAGACAACAACAGACTTTGTTGTGCGTTAAACACAAAAAAATTGTAGAAAACTCAACTAGAAGTGAGTGAAAAAGTCACTAGAAAGTTTCGTGTGATTCGTTCTGCAACGACATCAAAGTCATTTCTCATCAGCTGTGAGTTTTTAAACCAGCTGCAGTTGTCCTTGGGTCACATGACTCACTGCACGTCATCATGATGACATCCATTGTATTGATCTTTGTCTAAATGTTCAGAAATAGCAGGCTTGATCATATTGACCATAAGTCTTTGGAAACACTGTATTTCCTGTACTTGTTTGTGTTGTTTTCAGCCGGACATGAGAGCTTCAGCACAGGAATGATAATAGAACGCTTCCATAGCTCTGGAACAACAGGATTCTCTGTCAGTTTTTCAGATTGCACAGAAAGCATCATGAAGTTCAGGAGAGCAGTTTTTTAGCACAGAGGCTGAGAAACCATCACGTCCTGTGGATTTCTGACTACCGTCATGTCTAAATGCTGACTGTACCTGTAGAGCAGGGCCGTCACACTCTAATGACCTGGGGGCCAATGAGCGTCTATTCTGGTCAAGAGGGGGCCGGACTACGGAACATAGAGTCGTCAAAAAACAAGTGTTCAGTACACGGCTGCCGTGGGGTTTTAAAAGGTAGTAAAAGGCAGTAAATTAAATTAGGCCAAATTAAAGCCAGTATAAAGTAGTAAAAAGTAGTAAACGTCATCTGACGAGGTAGTAAATTTTCGAACCCCAATCCAACTGGATTTGCGTTTCAACTGCGTTTTCCAATTAATTTTACTTACGTGAAGGCCGAGCTTCTTCAATTACTAAACTTGCGTAAATTTATTTTTATGTTGCGAGTAGGACCTGCGCGCGGGGGTACACGTGATCCTAGGTCCTAGGATCACGTGTACCCCGCGCGCGCTAAAGTCAGTTTGGGTACCCGGCTGGCTTGCTACCAAACCTCTCCGTGAGTTCGCATCAAAATGGGTAAATGTAAATTTTCAGACCTCTGGCTGGAGGAATCAGCCTTTAAAGACTGGCTTAGGCCAGTAACTGGCAACAGCCGAGAGGCGTATTGCAGTGCCTGCAAAAAGACCATTAATATTACCTGGATGGGGGTGAAGGCGGTCAAATCGCATCTGGAGTCTGCCAGTCACCGAGCCAGGATGCGGGGACATAGCGCGCAGCTACCGCTGTCGCTGTTTTGCGCTAGCACGACTGCTAGCTCTACGCCCTCAACCTCCACTGCTCCCTCAACTTCGCCTGCTCCTGCCCCGCAATCCACCGCCAGTATTCCTACGACCAGCACACAGATGCTCTGCGCTGCCACCTCTACACTGCAGGCCGAGGTACTGTGGTGTTTAGATTTAGCAGTAAAACACCACTCGTTCAATTCGAACGATAACATAGGAGAGCTCTTCTGCATGATGTTCCTGGACTCCCAAATCGCAAAATCGTTCGCGTTGGCCAAGGACAAGACCGGTTACATCATCAAATTTGGCATTGCCCCCTATTTCAAGAAGCAACTGGTTGAGGCCATCAATCATGCTGGACCGTACGTCCTAATGTTTGATGAGAGCCTCAACCAGTCATCAAAGAAAAAACAAATGGATATACACATTCGTTTTTTGGAAAATGGTTGTGTACAGTCCAGATATTTTGGCTCACAGTTCCTGGGACATGGAAGAGCTGACGATCTGTTGCGGCACATCAAAGTAAGTTTATTTTCTTATACTTACACTTATTGGTTACATCTTTACAATTTAACTTTTTCATGGATATTTGATAATTTTATTTATTATTATTAATAAATTATTATTATTATTTATTATTATTTAGCCTATCGTTGAATTTCTGTAACACAATATTGGAATAGTGTCTATAATTAAAAGTGTTATAGCCAAACTGTTATGCTCAATCTGAAGGTTGAGCATGGCTCAGATAAAGTCAGATCTACATTATTGGGATTTTGTTTACAGTGAGCCACATTTGGAGAACCAATGATCTAACTTTGGCAAAGCAGTCCTTGATATAGGCCTAATATCTATGACTGTCAAATGTATTCCAACACCTGACTTGTGTTTTACTTTAGGATAGTAAAGCTAAATGTTTAATTTGAAGGATATACAGTATTACTGTCTGTATATTGAATGTGGTTTAAATGTTATTTAATCAAACTTTCTTCTGTGTGATAATTCACAGGAATGTGTTGCACAACTCAACATGAGGGAGCTTCTCTCAATAGGAATGGATGGCCCTAATGTCAACTTTAGACTCCTGGATCTCCTTCAAAAGGAGCATGCTGAGCTGTACGGAGGTGCTCAAGTCCTGATGGTTGGGAGCTGTGGACTGCACACTCTCCACAATGCCATGAAGGCAGGCTTCACAGCCTGGCAAATTGACAAACTCCTGCGTGCGCTCCATTTTCTCTTCCACAACGTTCCTGCCCGAAGAGAGGACTACACCAACATCACTGGATCATCCTGCTTTCCCCTCTCTTTCTGCGGCCACAGATGGGTCGAAAATGTGCCGGTTGCAGAGAGATTCCTGGAAGTTTGGCCCATGATTCGGAAGTATGTTGATGCTGCTGAGGAGAAGAAGGTCCAAAAACCGAACACGGCCTCTTATGACGTCATCCTGGCAGCACTAGGCGATCCACTCTTAATCCCAAAGCTTCAATTTTTCCTCGCCATTGCGAGAAGTTTTAACCCATTTCTTCAGAAATACCAAACAGATGAGCCAGTGTTGCCTTTTTTGGCAAAAGATTTAACTGAGCTTCTGTTGGTAAGTATCACTATAAAGATTTTGATTAATTATTTTGAAAGTAAACCTGTATTAATTGATTGAATGGTTGGGTAACTATCTGCTTGTTATCATCATCAGAGTTTACTGAGGCGGTTCATTAAAAGGGAGCTCCTACAGGACCAAAGCCCCCTGCAGCTCATTAATTTGGACATCTCTGAGGAGAAGAACTGGGTCTCCCTCAAAAGGGTAGACATAGGCTTGGGGGCTGAATCTGCCATCAAGGTATTTTCAGTGTTTATTTGTTTTGTGAGTTGAATTTGTGAATTATGATGCCTGCACAAATCAACTAGCAAATACAGTTTGTTCAGTATTAATATTATCATTAGTATTATGTAAACATATCCTTTCAAAGAAAGCATCGACTATATGTTTCTTAATGTTTCTTGATAGGCACTCCTGGGCAAACCAGGAACCAAGATAGGGGAACTATCTGTACTCAGCCTGAGAAAAGAGTGTTTGCAGTGTCTGATTAGGATCATAAAGAATCTGCAGGAAAAGTCCCCATTGAAATTCCCCATTGTTAGGCAGATTTCCTGCCTGGATCCCACAAAGATGGTCAAAGATCCAGAGTGGTGCATCGTACAGATGAAGGCATTGGTACAGACTTTCATCCAGGGGCAGCAGCTGGCAGGTGGCATTGCAGCTGGTAAGAAAATATTGTATAGGGACAGTAGAAGTGGATAGGTTATTCAAATTGATTGACGTCTTGTGCTAGAAATCTCATTTGTGGTTTTCTGCCTTTTTAATCTAAGAGGTGTAAAAAAAAGTGTCAATGATCAATTTGTAATTTAGGCAGGACTTCCGTGCCCCCCAGGTTGAGAACCAATGCTTTAGATACTGTTGTGTATCTGTGATGTACTCTATGTACTTTTGTTGAATGGATGATAAAGCAGTTGACTGGAATGTGTTAATGTAATGAATATATCTTAATCTGTACCTGTCAATGTTGCAGGTGATGTCATCATTCAACAATTCACATCCTTTCTCTCTGTCGTGGGCAGAGAAGATGAGTTTGTTTCCTTCCAACCCCTGAGGCAGCGTCTCGATGTCTTTCTCCACTCTAAACTCTGTACGTCCCATCCTGACCTGCTAAAGTTCTGCCAAAGTGCTCTCCTCCTTTCCCATGGACAGGCCACAGTGGAGAGAGGCTTCTCGGTGAATAAAGAGGTAGAAACGTGCAACCTCCGTGATGAATCTCTCGAAGCCCTCAGGTTAATCTGTGATAAGGTAGCTGTTTGTGGTGGCGTTCTTAAAGTTCCTTTGACCAAGGAGCTCCTGGCTTCTGCTGCTTCAGCGAGGTCACAATACAGGCTATACCTTGATAGTGAGCGGAAAAAAAAGGAGAGCGCTACACAAGAGCTGAAGAGGAAAGCAGCAAAGAAAGAGCTTGAGGACCTTCGGAACCAGCGGCAGGTACTCAATAGCGTGTGCCATTCACTTGAAAATGATGCCGACAAGTATGCAGAGATGGCTGAGGGAAAGGCAGGAACAAAGATGGCTGAGCTCATCACAAAATCCAACTCTCTTCGTAGAAGACACAGGGACAAAAAAGCAGACCTTCTCCAAGTGGTAAAAATGATAGAAGAAAAAGCCACACAGCTGAGGCACTTGTAACTGCAATTTTTTTTTTGTGTCCAGTGTTGAAGTTATTAAGTTGTTTGTTAATAAAATACTATTACAGTGTAAAGTTGCACTTTATTGCCCGAACACAGATCAGCACGAACTTAAAGGAAAAGAAAGAAGACGCTCTTCTCCATCACTCTGCTCCACGCTCATGAACTGCAATCAGACGCAGATTTGATTGAACACGCTAAGTATCACAGGTGGCTTGTCACTTTCACACATGAAGTTTGCCCAACATCAATAAACAATCAATACAAATAAACAAAGAATAACTGAGGGCACAGTTCAACAGTGGACAACTGTAATGAAACCATCAAACTAGGACTGATGATGGGGAGTGCAGCAGTTCTCTGACCTCACTTTTGAATCCACGGAACCTTTTGACAACTTTTCACCTCTCATGTGTCGAGTACAAATTGGCGCGCAATAATAATGATAATCTAACAATCATAATAATAATAATAATAATGATAATATAATAGTAATAATAATAATATTTAAACCCGACATGAGTTGACCTAATAGAAGTTTTTTTACATGACTTTTTAGCCCCTCCCACTTCCAATTTTCCACGCATTTTCGCAGAATGACTTTCAGATGTAAATTTACACCAGGATTGATGCGGTCACCAAAAGTGAGTTTTGGGGTATGGGAAAGGCCTCAAAAACGCGATTTACTTTTAGGAATAATAGTAATAATCTTTTGCATTTCAATAGGGTTCTTGCAACCTTGTTGCTCGAACCCTAATAATGATAATAGAATAATTATAATAATAGAATAATTATTATAATAATAATATAATGACAATAATAATAATAATCATATAAGGATAATAATAATAATAATAATAAAATAATAATAATGACAAGGATAACAATGGTTTCCTCACACTAACAAGCTTATTTATATATGTTATTGAATGTTGTATGTCATAAGTTTAATAATGTGATCATTATGAGCAAATGTCTTATTATTATAAAAACATATATATTCTATCACCTCGCTGGCAGCTGTGCCTCAGCTACACACTGTGTTTAAAACAAGGTGGGGTCGTCAGCCATGTTTGTATTATAACATGATATTTAAGTGGGGGGACCGCATGTAATCGATAGAGGGGCCCGCAGGCCGCCAGTTTGGCACCTGTGCTGTAGAGGATCAATCTTTACACAAAGATCAGCGACCACAGGCTGTAAACCTGAAATCTGCTTTGTGATCAAAGTGTCTAAACAAAGACCATCATCAGTGATCATGTGATGTTTGTGTTGGCAGAGGTCAGAACCAGAGACAGAGAGCAGAGTCTCCAGGACCCAGCGGTCTGTCTGTGAAGAGTGATGAGTCTATGGGACAACCTTTAACCTTCAGTCATGAACCTGGAGCCTCAGAGACAAAGTAAGAGACTCAATAAATAATGCTGTCGAATCAATATGATATGCTCTTGAATTAAGATAAGAAATAACCTCCATCTGTTGGAGGGGAACGTCTTTGACTGGACTTTTGTGAAGGAAGAAGAACTACCGTATTTTCCGCACTATAAGGCGCACCTAAAAACCTCAAATTTTCTCAAAAGCCGACAGTGCGCCGTATAATCCGGTGCGCCTTATATATGGACCAATACGGTAAGCAGCCGCTGACTTCATTTTCCCCCGTAGAAGAAGAAGCGCGCGGTGCATGCTGGGATATATGACTGCGTGAGGCGCCGTTTCATTCATTTGTGTGTTTACGTACAGACCCCAACATGGCTCCTACTAAGAGACACGCCTACAACGCAGAGTTCAAACTCAAGGCGATCAGTCACGCAGTAGAACACGGAAATAGAGCAGCAGCCAGAGAATTTAACGTTAACGAATCAATGGTGCGGAAGTGGAGGAAGCAAGAAGACGACCTGCGCCAAGTAAAGAAAACTAAACAGAGTTTCCGAGGGAACAAGGCGAGATGGCTACCGTTGGAGGACAAACTCGAACAGTGGGTTGTTGAACAGAGAGCAGCAAGTAGAAGTGTCCGTACAATCACTATTCGAATGAAGGCAACAGCGCTAGCAAGCGAACTTAACATTGACGATTTTAAAGGCGGTCCTTCTTGGTGCTTTCGGTTCATGAAAAGACGTAATCTCTCCATCCGCACACGGACTACTGTTTCACAGCAACTGCCAAAAGACTACCAAGAAAAGCTGGCCACTTTCCGCGCATATTGCAAAAACAACATTACTGAAAAAAAGATCCGGCCAGAGCACATCACCAACATGGACGAGGTTCCACTCACCTTCGATATTCCTGTCAACCGCACTGTGGATAAAACGGGAGCACGCACGGTAAATGTTCGGACCACAGGGAATGAGAAGTCCTCCTTCACTGTGGTTCTCGCTTGCCAGGCTAATGGCCATAAACTTCCACCCATGGTTATTTTCAAGAGGAAGACCTTGCCAAAAGAAAACTTTCCAGCCGGCGTCGTCATCAAAGCTAACTCGAAGGGATGGATGGATGAAGAAAAGATGAGCGAGTGGTTGAGAGAAATTTACGTGAAGAGGCCGGGTGGCTTTTTTCACACAGCTCCGTCCCTATTGATCTACGACTCCATGCGCTCCCACATCACAGATGGTGTCAAAAAACAAGTGAAGCACACTAATTCAATACTCGCCGTCATTCCGGGTGGATTGACAAAAGAACTCCAGCCGCTAGATATTGGTGTCAACAGGGCATTCAAAGCTAGACTGCGAACTGCGTGGGAACAGTGGATGACAGAAGGCGAACACACGTTCACCAAGACAGGGAGACAGCGCCGGACGACATACGCCACTATCTGCCAGTGGATCGTAAATGCCTGGGCTGATATATCAGTCTCAACTGTGATCCGAGCTTTCAGGAAGGCAGGAATTGTCACTGAACTGCTAGACAACAGCAGCGACACTGACTCGATTAGTGACGACGCCGACGAGACGGAGCCGGGCATGTTGGATCCCGTATTCGCCCAACTGTTTAATTCGGACACTGAAGAAGAAGAATTCGAGGGATTCGCGGATGAGGAATAACTTGTTAAAGTGAGCTTTACATGTTTATTTTGTGTGTTGTGTTGTGTGACATTAACGTTTGAGCAACGTTGAGTTATTTATATATTGTTATTGCTTTGCACTATTTCGAGTGTTACTATATTGTGGAGTAAACGGAGTTGTCAGAACGCTGGTTTGTAATCTATAAATAAAGTTTGACTGACCTATCTGACTGTTTTGTTGACATTCCCTTTAGCGCAGCTCCATCTAATGAATGCATAACGTAACCCCAGCCTCTACTGTAGCGTCTTTTCTATGCGCCTTATGATGCAGTGCGCCTTATATATGGACAAAGTTTTAAAATAGGCCATTCATTGAAGGTGCGCCTTATAATCCGGTGCGCCTTATAGTGCGGAAAATACGGTAAATGTGTGTGTGAGCAACAGGCTGAACTGAACTGATTCAGAATCTGATGAAACGGATCAATGAGTCAAACCATTGACGAGTCAGAGAGAGTGTGAGGATGAGCCTCAGGGTTAGACCTTTACAACAGTCCATCAGAACCACTGTGAGACAAAGCTGTAAGGATGTCTTCACAGAGACATGTCCACCTGTCCCTGACGTGTCAGTGATAAAGAAATGTCTTCACAGACTGGAGTTGCACGGTGCCAAAATCGTACCAGTTCCCACTATACTAGAAATTCTACACGACGGTACTACCGTGGGTTACTATACCACCGGTGCCAGTTGTTGCTACATAGCGGCCGCCTCTACTCTCCTCTCAGCTTCTCACTGCATGCTACTCCCTTGTAAACAAACCACATTGTAACTACTGCAACCGAACGACACAGCTGCTGATTGATTGGCTGTTTGCTTGTTACTGGTGACGTCCTGGGATATGATAGGCTGTTTCTGCACGCTGGGTCCGCCCCCCTGTTAGCTGATTGGCTGTTCGTGTGTTTCTGCCGGCAAGAACGAACTCCATGAATACAGCTCCGCTTCGATAGAAATTCATTTCAAAACAAACAACAAGCTAAAGTTCTGTCTCGCCCAGACGTGCGCACGGCTTACACGTCACAAACACGAGACAACACACTCACCATGGCAGAAGCACCGGGCCCGAGCGGCGAGTCTGCCGTGGCGGCGTCGTCAGTGGCACCGCCAACTTTGCTCAAAAAAAACAAACTCCAAAAGTCGCATTTGGAACTATTTTGGCTTTAAACGAGACACAGACGGTAAAGCAATAGACGCTGGCCGTCCACTGTGCAGGCGCTGCCACCAAGCTATAGGAGCCTAAGGAGGGAACACATCCAACCTCATAAAACACCTGCAGTGTCGCGATTTTATCGATTCTGTGGTATATATCGATATTTTGTTTCCACAGAAAGTATCGATTTTTCAGCCACGAGTATCGATACATTAAGTCCCATTCAAATCCTCTGTGTTCCGCCTGCCACTCTGCTTGCTGCCCATTTCCCCCGTTCGTTTTTGCAGGAAGAGCGATTAGGTCCACCAGCCGCTAGTGTCTCTGTAGAGCAGGGGTCACCAACGCAGTGCCTGTGGCCACCAGGTCGCCCCTAAGGACCACATGAGTCGCCCGCCGGCCTGTTTTAAAAATAGCTCAAATAGCGGCACTTACCAGTGAGCTACATCTAAGTTTTTTTTGGGTTTTTTTCATAATCCAACAGCTCACAGAACAGAATACCCTTGTTTTCATCCAAAAAGGTGAAAAAATGACTGAGATACAGCCCGTTAAAATGGCCCTCGGGTATCCGAAAATAGGCACTCGAGCTTGGGCAGAGAGCAGCGCTCCGCTCGGTCCTAAGAACCAGAGTCACTCTGGTTTTTTTAGGGGAAAAAACGGAAAATTCCTAATCAAACAGCCCACGGCCCCTGGCGGGGACCAGAGGAACAGAATTCCGTTGATTTCATTCAAAAAGGTGAAAAAATTACCAGGACCAGTATAGTAAAATATAAGATAAAGCGCGGCATATTGATATTTATCTGTTTCCTATCTTGTTAAATCATTGTTGATATTAATTATGAGGAATCAGTGATATGAGCAGTGTCTTCACATAGCTGAATATTATTAATAATAACATATAGTTAAAGGTCTTTTGATTTTATTTTGTCCAGCATTTGCAAGCTGTAGACTGTCTGTCCAGGCAGAGCCATATATTGTGTACTTGATGCTTTCAGTTTTCATTAATTCAACCCAAGTCAATGGAACACTCACAAGATGTCACTAAAATCACACTGTCCCTTTAAAATCTTTTAGAAAATGATGGAATCGTATCAAATTGCATTGTTGGCTGAATATCGAGATATATATCGTATCCTGAGCTGAATATCGTGTAAAGTATTGTGAGATTAGTGTATCGCTATAGCCCTATCCCTGACATGTTAGTAATAAATAAATGTCTTCACAGACACATGTCCACCTGTCCCTGACATGTTAGTAATAAAGAAATGTCTTCACAGACGCATGTCCACTTGTCCCTGACATGTTAGTAATAAAGAAATGTCTCCACAGACACATGTTCACATGTCCACCTGTCTCCGACATGTTGGTGATAAAGAAATGTCTTCACAGAGACAGAGTCCTAAAGAATCCAGTCTCCACCAGCTGCGGTCACTGGTTCTGCAGACGCTGCATCTCCTCATACCGGGACCAGTCTGGTCCACCAGGAGACTCCTACTGTCCCCAGTGTGGACAGAGACCAGGACCAGGTAAAGAGCATGAGACCAAACAGATCATTCACATTTGTTCTTCATCACTTTCATAAACAGAGACCAATAAACCTTTAAAATTAAAGAACAAGAGAAAAATGTGTCAAAGTGAAATCTGTTCCTCATGTTAATCAAAGTGATAATGAAGGTGATTCAGTTTAATCCTCTGCTGCCCCCTTCAACACACTTTTACACTCATCTTCCAGCTTTTCTATTATTATTGTTGTTTTCTATGCAGATGATACACTTTCCTTCACAGTCATCACCGTTATTCTAGAATGATTCCGTCTTTCAGAATACAACAATATCACATAACGACGTGACACTGTCAGGGTTTTTTTATTAAAACACTTTTTTAGTTTTTCTGTGGCTGATGAAAATAATCCTCAGCTGCTCAGATTCTTTGTCGCTTGTCTTTCAGCAGATGTTCCTCTGCAGAAGGTTCTAGATGAACATAAGATCAGTCTGAGGAGCAGATTTGAACATGTGACTGAAGGAACTGAAGGAACAGGAAGTAGAACCCTCCTGAACAGGATCTTCACTGA
>NW_025321403.1:0-12388 GCF_019176455.1 Solea senegalensis
CTTGTTTGATTTAGATCAAATTAATAAAAATGAGCCTTTTCACTTACTGCAATACGGGCTGAATCAATAATGCGGCCAACATTTCGGTTTTGGACGATACCTTGACCCCACTTGCTGTCCAATGATGCTGTCTTTTCCTTCAACTTGTTCTTCATTGACAGGCTCACATAACACATGCTGCAAGTTTTGAGGCTTGCAGCATTGAGTGTCTGGCAAGATGGACAGGGCCTGAATTTTGGACGTGTCATGACACACACTGATATAAACAAAAACAAGACAGATAAAAGATATTTTTTACAGACAAGAACTAAATACTGACAGAAAGATACACAAACAGCAACAGAAAGACTGACAAGTACAACACAGGCCGGACAGGATAACGAGACAGACAGACGTGGCTCTAAAAAGTGCCTTTGGTTTGCGTTTTAGAAACGATGGTTCAAGGAGGGACAAATGGAAGAAGAGAATTGAAGGACCTGTTGGAGAGAAAACACTTTTAACCAACTATTCAGAATTGAACATCCTAGATTTGACATCTGTGTTCTCCTCATCAGAACGTTTATATCATACTTAAGACTACCAAGAAATACTGACCGTTCACACTACTCATTTCAATTCAATTCAATTCAAATGGGCTTCATAGGCATGCAGGTTTAAATAACAATGAATCACTACTCTCCCTCTCCATTTATGATATGCTGGACTGCTAAGTTATAAAGCAATTATGTATAGCCTATATTCTATTCTATTTACATTGTACTATTTTACTATGACTGTGCCCAGAATGATTCCATTGTGCTCGGGACCACAATGGAAATGAGCCTATGGGCTTTATTGTGTCATCCCTGACTATTTTGTATTTGAATCTATGACACAGAGTGCTTGATTCATACTATATCAATAATGGTCAAATCAAATCAATCAATCCAAACTTTGACCCAGTAAGCCAGTGTACAAATGGTTCTGTGTACACTTCTCTCTTAGATCAGGGCAAAGCCTACCATCAAGGCTTCACTGCTCAGGGTTCCAGGCGCCCCGTGGGTCTGTATGAATGGATCAGAACGCCCTGTGACACACTGAGGGATGACCTGCAGGCATATTGCAAGTATTCTGTTTATTGACTTTGCACAGAAGATTTATGTCGTCGCTTCATAAAAACTGTGAAGAATATTGAAGCTGCACTGGTTTATGGAAAATGTTCATTGGTAATGTGCTTTATGCTGTTTAATGGTACAATGTTATTGTGTTTCTAACCAGAGGCTTTTGCACTGAAAATGTTTGAATGTGATGAGTGTAATCATTACAGACTTTACTGTAAATGCAGTAAACCTCATACTCTGATGTGATAGAGTGTACATTAGAAATGGGACGTGTTTATGACTGAAACAGGAACTGACACTCGGGAAAACGTTATGTTATTTTTCTATGTGACCCATTAAAAATGCAAACACATAATAAGTTGAAAATAGAAAGAAATTGGACAGTGCAGTGTGGTTTTTATTATTATTTATTTAACCTTTATTTCTCATTGAGACACAGGCTCTCATTTCCAAGAGACAACTGTCAGACAATCACAGAACAACACAGTTACAGACAGACAGCACAACAATAAAGGAAATGTCCAAAATGTCACGTGAACAAACACATTCAAACACCGTCTCCAGTGACTCTAAAATCTAAATGTTAAATGTGTCCTCTGGGTACAGGAAATCAAAACTGTACCAGTGCAGAATGGTATGACATTATGAGAATGAACACACTTCACTAAGAACATGGTTCTTATTTCCTAGGTTTAACTTCTTGGGGAGCAGGGTTGCTTAAATATTTGTGGCCCACGTTGCTGAGATAGGAGTAGAGAGATCTGGTCCTCACGAAGAACCCAGGACCCTCCTGGTTTGAAGAATGGACACAAAGACCTCATCAATGACTCTGATGACTGGGAAGAGGAAGATGAACTCTAACTTCCAAGTCTGTGTTGCTCTGAAGGTCCATCAATCTGACCTCTGACCTCCAATAACATGATCATACATGGAAGGAAACACCTTTCTAGTAAGATTTGACCTCCTTGACATTTGGTAGCGTGGTTCAGTACATTCAGAACATGTTTAAATCCAGGCTTTTCCACCTAAGGTCACTTTTCTGATGCTACAAACACGTCTATAGCACTAGTTACCGCTTTAGTGCAAGTTGAATTTAGAGCAAGTTTTGCTCCAAATGAGGACAGAAGAGTTATCTGTGTTAACAGAGTTGTTTTCAGAGTTATGTCTACGACCTCATGATGCATGTGGAGACGTCCTGTGCTTTGCTACTCACACATAACATGGTTTACACACCATGACAAGAACATTGTTGACAACATTCACAGGGGAACACAAAATATTTCCATACCAGTGATTTCAGAGAATTCTATTGCATTTATGACATATATTATCTCAAGGCACTGTACACAGACAACATCATGGAGCACTACAGACTACAGACCCAGCCAGGGACCAGTTCATCCGAGCCATAACCCCCAGGAGGCTGCGCATTCAGACCCATCTCGCCCATCCCCGCTCCTTACAAGAGGCTTTGGAGCTGGCTCTGGAGAGGGGGACTGTGGAGGGCGGGACCAAAGCGGCCCTGGAGAAAGTGATCCTACGGTGAGAACCGCTGCATGCGCTGACATGACGGAAGTGATCCGGAGTGCCACACGCCCTCCCCAACGCCCCCTGCTCTGCTGGGGATGCGGACACCCTGCCCGTATTGGATCACAGCCCCATTCTCCCTGCACCTACTATCCCACAGACAGTGACTGACCCCTTCCCACCACACACACCTTTGACTACACAGGGGCATAGCCCCACCCTCCCATTCTGCTCTTATCAATGAGGCCGAATGAAATAAATCAGGTTGTTCAACTCCAGGAAAGTCTCAGAGACATTAAGTCCTGGATGACCTGTAACTTTCTACTTTTAAACTTTTATACTCGGCCCTAAACACCTCAGAGAAAAACTTTCTGATCACATTGTCACTTGAGATGACATCACCATGGCTTCCAGTTGTGTCCACTGTGAGGAACCTTGGAGTTACTTTTGACCAGGAAATGTCATTTGATTCACACATAAATCTCATTTCAGTGTAACCTGGTTAAGAATCCTTACTAAAAAAAATAATGAATAATTAATGAATTATAAAAGTTCATATTTGGTTAAAATGTTATTAAAAGTGTATTAAAAATGTAAAAGGAGTAGTTCATAAAGGTTAAATAGGTTGATAAAAGAGTATGGTGTAATAAATGACATAAATATTCATGTTTAAATATTTCATTTTATTTTGATGGGGAGAGAGGAAGTTCTGATTGAGAAGAAGCGTGATCCTGGTCACTGATTTGATAAAGGTGTGATTGACAGGTTCAGACCGGAGGTGAGCGAGTGAAGAGTGTGTGGTTTTTGGGGTAAACTTGACAGAGAGAGCGAGCGACGACGACGTGAGTGTGAAATTTTATAAAGATAATAAGTTAAGTGTGTAGTTTTGCGTGTCTAAGAGATTGTCTGCTCGACTCTCGGAACCTGGACATTGAAGCTACTGTTGTTTTGGTGTACAGTTTGAGAAGTTTCAGCGCGGAACTTCTATAATAATATAAAATGTAATTGTGTTCATTTATTGACTCCTTCACATAAATATCATGTGTTCATATTTCTGCTCAACTGGATTAAAATGGCGGCTGTGTTTTTTGTTTACCCGTTGCCATGGTGAATCATAGTATCAGAGCTCCATTGATGATGGCTTTTTTCATTCCCAACGCACACACTGAACACAGAGTGAATTGAACTAATGCTGATCAGCTGTTCTGAAACCAAAAACTGGTCAATCTAGAGTTAAGGTTTTAACTCAGAGTTTGTTGAACCTGCTTTCTGAAACAGGCCCTGGTCTCAACTCTGGATTGTCACGGTGTTGAGTTTCTAATAGACTTCCCTAAACTTCTAGATAAGAGAGCTGCTCCAGCTGCACGGGAGCTGCTGAGGGAGCTAATGCCAGGGGAGTGGCTAACTGACTTAGCTTCTATGGTGCGAAGCTGAGTTTCTACCTCACTAAGCCTCACCTCCAGTATCTTTATCACTAAAGGAGGCAGAGGAGTAACTCAACATGTGGCACACAACACAGGAGAGAGCAGGAGAAGGAGAAGCCATTGCTGCTAAGCTAACTTGTCACGCTAGCAAAGAAAAACCACAGTACGTGAATCGTGAGAGTGACAGTGAGAGTTTAAGTAGCGGGTGAAAGTATTAACCAATTTACAAAACGAGTGCTTGTTCAGTTCATCGATCGTAATAGTAGATCAATCACAGAGAGAGCAGGAGACACAGCGTAACACCGGTGGAAGAGTATGGTGTTATATTTGGGCCACATTCATGAAGGAACAATGTGAGATTTTGAGCACAGAAAAATATATTTTGCAAGCTTAATACATGTATTTGCATGTTTGCAAATATTCATTTTAACAGTTTAATCAATTTTACTCGTATGTCCTCTCACATCTCAAATCTCAACCTTCTGTGCTCGCTCTTCTTTACCCGAGCGCTCGCTCATCTTTACCCGAGCGCTCGCTCATCTTCAAAATATATCTTAATTGTTGGGGAACAACAGTTATGGGCAATCATTTGATTGTTAAAAATAATGAAATTATTATGTTTAATAGTTGTTTATTTCTTAAATATTTTTGAAAAATAAAGTAAATGTTAATTTTGTAAATCGGGGCTCTACCCTGAAAACGAGAAGAGACAATCAATCTACGGTATGTGTTTAAAATCAGTCTACGCAATCCTAATATTCCAATAAAACAATTTTGAAGGAATAGATTTGTGCACTGGCTCTCTGAACCCCAGCATACGTGCACAAAAGACACAGAGCGTTTAAGTGAATAAACAATATAACTTATAATAATATGAATTAAGCAACTTGAATCCATCTAGATCAATGAATATCAAAAGCACAATGAAAATCATGTTATTTGAATTAACAAAGTCACTCACTACAACTAAAAATCACAGACACTGGTGTTTTATGTTGTTCATAATTTGTGTGATTATTAGTTGTAGTGAGTGACATTTGTTAATTCAAATAACTCAATTTTCATTGTTTCCAAAACATAATCAGGGACAGTAAATGAGTCATTACACACATTATTCTGTGTGTCATTGGATCATGACGTGTGACACTGAACAGCTCCTCTGCCGTGGATCATGGTTCTGATCACTTCCCCTTTGACCTCTCCTCTCTAAAGTGCAGATACAGTCATCATAGAGTAAACTTACTGAGGAAAAATGACCATCATGCAACTGTGCCCTTTTATCAAAAACAGCAGCACAAAGTTTGACCCTCCTTTCAACTCAAAGGTTGTGGGTTTGTGGGTTAAGGGCAAGACCCTTCACCTTGTGTTGCTCCTGACAGTTAATTATAGTTATTATATCTGGAAAGTATTTAACACTAATTAGCAAACAAATATTACAGATACAGAAATATGGTGTTCCTTCCCCATAATAATACAGTTCATTTCATGCCAAAAACACACCAACATTTATAAACAGGAACCAGGTGGAAAAACCATGTAATTCCCATTTTAGTAGGAAAGTTCTTCTTTATTATGTTGCTTTCAGAAGATCAAAGACTTATTGCTCTAATCATTTCCAGCAGACTGTACACTGAGAGGTGTAATGCTGCCCTCCACTGTTCAAAGTTCTCAGTCTCATCTTAAAGTTAAAGTTAGTTTTTATTAATCCCCTTAGGGGATTTTTGACCCATCCTAGAATTAGGAGCAGTGGGCTGCCACACTGAGTGGCGCCCGAACCGGCGACCTTCTGGTTACAAGTCAAGTTCCCTTTCCACTTGGCCACGGGCTGCCCCTTCTCGTCCTTCTTTGTTGCGTTCAAAACACCTTAAAGAAAATTGCCTTAATGGCAAGATGACAATTCTTCTCAATATTAAAAACTGATTATAGGGAAAAACCTGAGCGCCCCAGGTCAGCCTGTTGTCCTTTGAATATACTAGATGAAAAAAGCATTTTAATTGTCCCGGGAAGTCCAAACTGGAAGAGACCATCTGCATGTCAAAGTAACATCCATCATGTTTATTATGTGCCAGCATCAAAGCTCCTCTTCAAAGAGTTCTCTAGTGTTCCATGTCACCTGGAAGGAGTTCTTACATTACAAGATAACCTCTCGTGCTCCACATCAGTTGGAACTCACACGGTTGCATTACTGCTCTCTCTTCTATTCTTACTTAAAAAAGAACGAATTTCACAACCATGTCACTGGAAAGAATCATATCTTTCTTGATCGGTGACTGTTGTGGAGCACTCAGTCCTCTGTACAAGCGATTGGTAGACAACATCTTTCCAGCAAACCAAAAGAATTGGCTAGTAAAAGCCAACATGGAGAAGCTGACATTCTATGCCTTGTTGGTTCCAGAAGAGCTTGACTGTATTGGCGCTTACCTGTCTAAGAGAATGTCAAAGGATGTGGCTCGACAAAGATACAGGTATGTGTGCATAGCAATGGAAGCGCTGGACCAGCTGCTGATGGCCTGTCGCTCTCAGAGCATCAACCTGTTTGTGGAGAGTTTCCTGAAGATGGTGCGTGAGGTGCTAGAGTCGGACAAACCTAGCCTACAGATCCTAGGAACCAATTCGTTTGTGAAGTTTGCCAACATACAAGAGGACAACCCCTCCTACCACCGCTGTTACCATTTTTTTGTGTCACGTTTCAGTGACATGTGCCACTCTAGCGACGAGGTCCCCGACATCGGCTTCAAGATTTGCATGGCAGGTATCAAGGTGAGGATGATGGTGAATGACGACCTACAGGCCAATATCTGGGACCCTGAGCTCATGGACAAGATTGTCCCCTCTCTACTTTTCAACCTGCAGAGTGGAGAATGCACACAGAACCACTCCTCTTCGCTGCTGCAGATGTCAGAGAAAGAAAAGAGTGGCTTGGTGGAGTTGACAGAGTGCTGCTTTAGGGAGCTTCTGAGACGAGCTGCCTATGGCAAAACACTTATTAGTCTCATGGATTGGCATGACAACAGCTCCAAGCTCCTCAGCATGAGCAGCATCCTGGACATATCTGTGCTCAAGATCAAAGTGGTCAAGTGTTCCAGACAAGATAAGTTATTCATGAAAGGTCACGGCCAGCAGCTTTACCAACACATCTACTTGGCGTGCAAGGAGCAGAGCAATGGTAGGCAGCATTACGAGAACCTTTTTGCTTTGTTTGCCATTTTGAGTGTGGAGCTGGCAAATCCAGAGGTGGTTCTGGACCTCGTTCGCCTGACAGTTGCATTGCAACTGCAGGACCTGGTGCCAGGTTGCAGGACGTGGCACTGTCAACTGACGAGGATCTGCCTATTAACAATCGCTGTGCTATTCATTCCCTGACTGCCGCTAACTTCAACCTTATTTGCCAGCTCACCACTATTCCACCCTTTAACAAGCATATACATGAGGTTATTAAGGTCAGACAGGTAAATAACCCTCACCTTTTACCCGAGGGTGTCTTCACGAACAACTCCAAGCTGCCTGCCTCACTGGAGAATGTGGAAGGGGATGTTTTATTTCTCCAGTCAAAAATCTCTGAAGTCCTTGGGGGTGGTGGTTATAACACATAGAGACTTTCTATACCTTTCATTCATTACATTACATTACATGTCATTTAGCAGACGCTTTTATCCAAAGCGACTTACAAAAGTGCATTTAAACATTTGGGTTCAAATAAGAGCTAGAAGTAAGTAAGAGCTTCAAGTAGAACAAACTATGAAGTGCTAGTCGTAAGTGCGATGTACAAGTTTTTTTTTTGTCGTCTTAGTCGAGGTAGAGTCGGAATAAGTGTGTTTTTAGTCGGCGTCTGAAGATGTGGAGGCTTTCAGCTGTCCGGATGTCGATGGGGAGATCGTTCCACCATTTGGGAGCGAGGACAGTGAACGGTCTCGAGTTCTGCGAGTGCCTCTGCGATCCTCTCAGTGAGGGGGCAGCGAGCCGGTTTGTCGATGCAGAGCGGAGTGGGCGGGCTGGGGTGTAGGTTTTGATCATGTCCTGGATGTAGGCTGGACCGGATCCGTTCGTAGCATGGAACGCAAGCACTAGAGTCTTGAAGCGGATGCGAGCAGCTACAGGAAGCCAGTGAAGGGAGCGGAGGAGGGGTGTAGTGTGGGAGAATTTTGGTAAGTTGAAGACCAGTCGAGCTGCTGCATTCTGGATGAGTTGCAGAGGTCGTATGGCGCATGCAGGAAGACCAGCCAGGAGGGAGTTGCAGTAATCCAAGCGTGAGATGACAAGAGCCTGGACCAGAACCTGTGCCGCCTTCTGGGTTAGAAGAGGCCGAATCCTTCGGATGTTGTGCAACATGTATCTGCAAGATCTAGCTGTTGCAGCAATGTTGGCAGTGAGGGAGAGATGGTCGTCAAGTGTCACACCCAGGTTCCTTGCGGTGTGAGAAGGAGTTACCACAGAGTTGTCGAGGGTGATGGTTAGATCTGTGGTGGGAGAGCCCTTTCCTGGGAGAAAAAGAAATTCAGTCTTGTCGAGATTGAGTTTCAGGTGATGGTCACAGTACACAGATGATGATGATCATCTGTCCATTGGTGAAACTGTCTCACAGGTGGAGTTACAGTCTAGAAATAGTCCAGAGAAAGAAGAGAGGAGAGTGACAGAGGAGATCACATTCAAAGCCTTGAAAAATGTCATTGTGGGCAGTGTGGATATGGAGGAGCAGGACAGGGAGTGGAGGAGACAAGTGATGGAGAAGTTTCAGAAGGCCCCCTTTAAGGCAATAGCTGCACATTGTGGTCCATTGTGGTCCATGTATAGGAGACTAAATCAAATCTTAGAGATTACAATTAGATCTCCACCCAGTCCTGCTGGAACCATGTTATCAAGTCATGGCCAAAGTCAAAGATCATCTGTAGAAAGTCAACTAAGGTGATGAATAAGTATTGTACACACTTTAATGGCTGTAAAGTTGTTAACCACATCATTTACAAGAGATATTCAGCAATAACAAATGTTGTATCCAGGCCACTGGATAACATTTTTTTAACTTAGTCCTCTGAAATGACAATTATTTCACTCAGCGGGCAGAACTTCAGGCCATCCTGAACAAAACCACCCACAGCCACCTATCTCTCTGTCTGTATGCATGTACTGTATATACACACAATTTACACAATGTTTTTTGTTTTTTTTTAAATAATGATTTAATTATTAAGTTTCATTCAATTATTGTAAATAAAGTATTCAATTGTTCAAAATTGATTAAATAATCAATATAATCAATTAATAACCAAATTGTACATAATACAATATAATAATAACAAAACTGATTTATATGGAATTAGATTTTCAAACAACATTTTCAAGAAGCAAAAAAAAATAATCGATTTAATCATTCAAAAATATTTTATTTTATTGTTTGAAAACACACTTTCACGTTCTTTGTGCCGTGGTCTTTTGTTTGTGGGTGGGCCTTAGGAAGCTGCCTGCTGATTGGCTGGAGTTTTGGAGTGACAGCTCAATGGACTGGAAGTCATCACAGCCTTGAGTCCGTCTGGAGCCCGTTAGACCATGGATGTATTATAAGAACTCAGAGCCGGCCCTGGGCATAGGCAGTATAGGCAAATGCTAGGGGCGCCGTCATCCGCAGGGGGCGCCGAAAACGTATTATAAAAAAAAGTATTATAAATACTACTTTTTTTTTCTTTTTTTTTTTACCAGTGCCATTATTACTATTATTTCGAAACATTATATAAGCCCACAGCAACATAAAGTCATAGAAAGGCTATTAAATAATGCAGAAGCCTTTTTTCTGGGTGCAATGAGCCTTTGCGCTGTGTGAGGGGGGCGGGGTCAAGAGTCCAGCTGCCTGAATCCGACAGGACCATGACCCAGAGACGAAGAAAAAGATTAATGACACTGTATCGGAATTATGTCCAAAAGACTGAAGCCACCCGGCGCCCAAGTAAGAAAAAGAAGGAAAGAAGAGGAAGAAAAACGTGAAAAAGATAGAGGTACAGTAATGTCAATGTGATGAAGTTCATGAAATTACTAGTTTAATGCATCGTAGTTACCGTTGTTGGAGCAGAGTGTTAGCTCGTACTTCAGACGATAGCGACATTGTTTAATAATCAATAAATAGCTGAGTCGACGTTTGTTAATGTTACTCCACCTTAAATTCGTCAGGGACGTTTGGAAACTTAACGTTAGGCCTGTTCAGGTGTTATTTTACAGGTGTCTTTCCTGCTTGTATGTCAGTTAAAATGCTTTTAGTTGTCCGTCCCCTTTGTAATAAGGTGGTTGTAAGCCTTTGGTTTTATGTGTCACAGTTTATGTTTGTTAAAGTTTACATCAGTGTTAAAGTGCAGTTAAAGTGTATTACTGTTACTATTTCATATCTTAGCTGTCCCATATCATTCATAGGCTATATATACATATATATTCATTTCACTGCACTTTACTGGTTTTTGCACTCTGGTTAGACTGAATTGCATTGCAATGACAATAAAGTTGAATGAATCTCATCACATTTTCATTATTAGTCTATATTAGTCTCATGTATAGCACACCAAGCATCTGTTTTTTTATTCAAATGTAACATGCAGTCGTCACATATACTTCTCTTCTCTCTTTAGATGCACTTTTAAAATATTTCAGTACCACCCCCAGTGATACAGCATCAGGTGCTCCTGTCCTTTTTAATTTTATCACTTGTTTCTTTCTTTACTTTTTATTTGGTGAGATATTTTTTACTCAAAGAAATAAAATCTTGAAAACACACATGCAGTTTCTGTGGGATTGTATGAAAGTTGATCGTGAAATTGACTGCTGCGATGCAAGGGGGCGCCAGCTAAAATCTTGCCTAGGGCACCAAATTACTCAGGGCCGGCACTGTAAGAACTGGATGTAGCTCCGCCCCCTCTGCCTTGAAGACAATGTTGTCATGGTGGCCACTCGTGGTACTGCAACAACAAATACTCATGCGGCCCAAAAAGCAATTTTCCCATTGAGCACAATAGTAAAATAGACGCCTGTAAAAGTGTCCACATGACACCTGGAGACATGGACACAGACATGTATAGATCTTTATATTCTATATTTTTAATTCATGGAGTTTCACATTTGTAAAACCTTCCTAAAGGCCATAAAAAGCCCAGAAACATCTTATTTCCCAGAGTGACGTCACAGCTGTGTACGAGCACAGCAAAGCACGGTCATGTGACTCATGTGGCTACTGTCAGGGAAACGTACGATGTGAAAGCTTTATGAGAAATTTGAATAAATGAAGGCGGTGACTGGTTTTCTTTTACATTTTTTAAATATTAGGACGAAACAGGCTTTAGTTATTTATTCGTCGCTCATTAGGATTTATTTCAAATTTATTATCGATGTATTAATGAGCTGCTGTGTGGATTCATGCTGATATCGAGAACACGGGGCAGATGACGGTGTGATGACCTCAGACCTGCGCTCACTTCACCACTGATTCCCGGGGAGGCTGCTGGTCTTATCATCACTATCTGTTCATAAAGTTACTGATAAATGTGATGAACACATGAATTAGAGTTGAAGTAAAATGTTGAGTGAAAAAATCTGGAGTTTTAAACTACGTTTAACACATTGTTATTGTTCCTAATAATATGATCGGGAGTCTGCAGGTTTTTCTGGCCTGACTATTTTAATATTTTATGATTATTATATTTACCATAAATTGTAATTATAAAGATAAGTTAGCTTTATTTATAAACCACCTATACAAAAATTTGAACTTTGAAATTTAAACCAAAATACAAAGCATAGCAATGAGACCAAAAATCATATTCATGGTTAATATTCAATGGAATTGTTTTTTTAAATCATAATAAAAGTACTTTATGTTATTACTATTATTTTCTTGGACAATATTATATAAAATCCCTGAGTCATGTGACAGTGATTATCATACAGTTTATCAGCCTGGTCTGTACTGTGAACCAGGCATTATTTTCATTAGCTCTCATGTGCTGGAGTTCAGAGTTTTTGAATATTGAAACAATTATTCTGTCAAATATTTAAAAAGCATTTTTTAAAACTCATCAGTAGACAACATAGATACATTGAACTGATGCAAATGAAAAGGAAACACATGTTGACTGGTCAGGGTTAAACTGTTAGATATGTAATTAAACATAATGTAATAAAGGTTATGGATATTATTAACATTGTAGATGAATACTCTTGGATTAAAGACACATTATGTTAAATGTTGAAACAGCTCGTCACAGGTTCAGGACGTTAGGACTGAAAAATCACACCATCATCGTTGGAGTTCTGTCACAGATCTGTTGAAGCAGCATCTCACACACACACACACACACACACACA